>NC_057803.1:467068318-467351422 GCF_018294505.1 Triticum aestivum | reverse complement strand
GGGGAGGCGGGCAAAGCGACGCGGGATCTTGGGCCGGGAGGGCCCGCGGCGGGCTTGCGGGCCGGCGGCTGGGAGATGCGGCCGGGCCATTGGGGCGGCGACACGTGGCGGCGGCGGGACAAGTCGGACACTTCCGGCTCGAATCGGACGTGTTCGACGGCGAGAGGTGGAAGACGACTAGGGTTAGGGTGGTTGGATCCGGAATTTTCGGGAGGGGACTTTAAATAGGCATAGAGGGAGCTAGGAGAGTCCAAATGAGGTGCGGTTTTCGGCCACGCGATCGTGATCGAACGCTCTAGATGATGGAGCAGGTTTAGGTTGGTTTTGGGCCAACTTGGAGGGGTGTTGGGCTGCAACACACACGAGGCCTTTTCGGTCCCTCGGTTAACCGTTGGAGTATCAAACGAAGTCCAAATGGTACGAAACTTGACAGGCGGTCTACCGGTAGTAAACCAAGGCCACTTGGCAAGTCTCGGTCCAATCCGGAAATGTTTAATCCCCACACACGAAAGAAAGGTAGAAATGACCACCGGAGGAGAACGAAGCGCCGGAATGCAAAACGGACAACGGGGAAAATGCTCGAATGCATGAGATGAACATGTATGCAACTGCAATGCACATGATGACATGATATGAGATGCATGACAACGATAACAACACATGGAGACAAAGACCCGAACCCGAGAAAATAAAATAACTTAAGGCCGAAAACGACAAGAGTTGGAGTACAAATTGGGTAAGTTACATCTGGGGCGTTACAATTACCGTACCACTCTGGTGCGGATCTCACTCTAGTTTACCTATGATGTTCGGTAGTAACTTGATCTGAAGTTACATGATCATCATCATTAGCTTCCTCACTAATTGGTGTAGTAGTCACAGGAACAGATTTCTGTGATGAACTACTTTCCAATAAGGGAGCAGGTACAGTTACCTCATCAAGTTCTGCTTTCCTCCCACTCACTTCTTTCGAGAGAAACTCCTTCTCTCGAAAGGATCCATTGAAAGCAACAAATATCTTGCCTTCGGATCTGTGATAGAAGGTGTACCCAACATTTTCTTTTGGGTATCCTATGAAGACGCACTTCTCCGATTTGGGTTTGAGCTTATCAAGTTGAATCTTTTTCACATAAGCATTGCAACCTCAAACTTTAAGAAACGACAGCTTAAGTTTCTTGCCAAACCATAGTTCATACGGTGTCGTCTCAACGGATTTAGATGGTGCCCTATTTAACGTGAATGCAACTATCTCTAATGCATAACCCCAAAACGATAGTGGTAGATCGGTAAGAGACATCATAGATCGCACCATATCTAATAAAGTACGATTATGACGTTCGGACACACCATTACACTGTGGTGTTCCAGGTGGCGTGAGTAGTGAAACTATTTCACATTGTTTTTAACTGAAGGCCAAACTCGTAACTCAAATATTTTACTTCTGCGATCATATCGTAGAAACTTTTATTTTTGTTACGATGATTCTCCACTTCACTCTGAAATTCTCTGAACTTTTCAAATATTTCAAACTTATGTTTCATCAAGTGGATATACCCATATCTGCTCAAATCATCTGTGAAGGTCAGAAAATAACGATACCTGCCGCGAGCCTCAACACTCATTGGACTACATACATCAGTATGTATTATTTCCAACAAGTTTGTTGCCTGCTCCATTGTTCCGAAGAACGGAGTCTTAGTCATCTTGCCCATGAGGCACGGTTCGCAAGCATCAACTGATTCATAATCAAGTGATTCCAAAAGCCCATCAACATGGAGTTTTTTCATGCGCTTTATACCAATATGACCCAAACGGGAGTGCCACAAATAAGTTGCACTATCATTATTAACTTTGCATCTTTTGGTTTCAATATTATGAGAATGTGTATCACCACGATCGGGATCCAACAAACCATTTTCATTGGGTGGATGACCATAGAAGGTTTTATTCATGTAAACAGAACAACAATTTATTCTCTTACTTAAATGAATAACCGTATTGCAATAAACATGATCAAATCATATTCATGCTCAACGCAAACACCAAATAACACTTATTTAGGTTCAACACTAATCCAGAAAGTATAGGGAGTGTGCGATGATGATCATATCAATCTTGGAACCACTTCCAACACACATCGTCACTTCACCCTTCACTAGTCTCTGTTCATTCTGCAACTCCCGTTTTGAGTTACTACTCTTAGCAACGGAACCAGTATCAAATACCGAGGGGTTGCTATGAACACTAGTAAAATACACATCAATAATCTGTATATCAAATATACTGTAAGTGCATCTAGTGCCACCCCTAGTTGGTTTTGGAGTATTGACGACAAACCTAGTTGAGGGACTAATGTGTTTGTGAGAATTGCAGGATAACACAGGTAGAAGTCCCTCATTGATTCGGTTTTACTACCAGAGATGACCCCTAAAACTGTATGAAGACATTGAAGTCAAAGGTGGTATATGAAGATATTCACATTGAATACTATGATAAGAGAAGACACTATATGAAGCCTATGGAGCTCGAAGACTTAGATCTTTCGTAGTTCTTTTTCTTTTGTGTTGAGTCATAGGAACCACCGTACTGTTAAGTGGGGTCCAAGAGAACCAGTCAGAATGACTGAAGTGATGCCTAAACCAAAAACCTATGTCTTCGAGTGAAGACTATGAGAGCGAATCTTGTCCAGAGTCGGACAAGTTAGCTTTGCTTGTAGCCCAAGTAAAGTTGCCGTGTGAGTTTGAAATCTGACCGTTGGAACACGTGTCAGTTCCTTAGTGACCCAGGGTCATTTCGAACAAATCAGGTCGGGTTGCCAAGTGGCTACATATAGCCCACCCCCTACAACCATAAACGGTTGGCTGCTCAGATTGAAAGTACGACTTTTGTCGTTTGAGAGCAACCCACCTCGAAGCCTTTGAGAGAGAATTCCTTGCGAGGAGAAAAGCACTAACCACCAGAGCCAGAGAGAATTGGGCATCGCTTAAGTCTTCTTGTCTGTGTGATCTGAAGACTTATTACACTTGAGGACTGTGCATCCTCCAGCCGGTTAGGCGTCGTGTTCTGAGCATCCAAGAGACATTGTGGATTTCCAGTGAACGAAGTCTGTGAAGGTTTGGGAGTCTACCTTGAATACTTACAAGAGTGATTGGGCGAGGTCTATGTGACCTTAGCTCAAGGAGAATACGGTGAGGACTGAGTGTCCTGAGCTGCGTGTTCAGGACTGGGTGTCCGGGACTGTGTGTCCTAAGGTTTAAATACCTAGCCGCTCCAACCAGACGTATAGTTGTCACAGCAACTGGAACTGGTCCAACAAATCATTGTCTTCAACGAGTCACTGGTTTCATCTTCACTTCACTTTACTTACTGTTCCTCCTTGTGAAGTCATTGTATGTTTGCTCTATCATTTGTCTTCACTGAGTGACTGCGTGTTCTGTTTGGCTTCACAATATCTTCCTACCTGATCCTTACTACCTAGCTACTATTAGTCTTTGTGCTTTCACTTCATTGAATACTTGACTATGGTTTGCCTAGTGTAGTCTACCTTCCGCTGCATGGTAATAGGTTTAATTTTATCGTTTGTCTTCAAAACTCCCATGTTCTGAAGACTTTCATAAAAATCGCCTATTCACCCCCCTCTAGTCGATATAACACACTTTAAATTGGTATCAGAGCAAGGTGCTCCCTTGTTCTGTGTGATTCGGTTTAACCACCTGGAGTTTTAGCTATGTCGACTGCAGGGATAATTAAAGTCTCCGCTGCATGCCCCGTCTTCGATGGAACTGAATATCCCTACTGGAAGAATAAGATGCGCATGCATCTTGAAACCATTGATGTCGACCTATGGTATGTCGTCGAGAACGGCGTTCCCAAGGCTGGAGAAGGTGTCATTGCTGCTGATGTCAAGAAATTCGTTCAACTGGACTCTACTGCCAAGAATATCATCTGTGGTCATCTGACCAAAGGACAGTATGGCCGTGTGAGTGCTTTGAAGACATCCAAGCTGGTCTGGGACTGGCTCTCCAAGGTCAATGAAGGCATCTCAACCCAGAGAGATCAGAGAATCAGTGTCCTTCGCAACCTCTTCAATCGCTTCAAGCGAAATGAGAATGAGAATGTCCAGCACACATTTGACCGACTCACTGACATCACAAATGAGCTTCAAGCCCTCAGCGCCACTGAGATTACCAAACACGAAGTCGTCAAGACGCTGCTGAGATCACTTGATAGTTTGTTTGACATCCTGGCCCTGATGATTCAAGAACGTCCTGATTTCAAGACACTCAATCCGTCTGACATACTTGAGAGGCTCAACACACATGAGTTTCAGCTTTCGGAGAAAAGAGATATCTACGGTCCAAACTATGGGCGAACTCGTGCCTTGAAGGCAAAAGCTGTCTCCTCATCTGAAGAAGAATCTGACAGCAGTTCTGATGATCCTGAAGACATTGGAAGGGAACTTGCTATGCTTGTCAAGAAGTTCCAAAAATTCACCAAGAAGAAAGGCTTCAGAAAGTCTTCCCGATCAAGTTCAAGGAATGATGAAGCTCCTGCTCATGACTACAAGAAGAAAACATGTCACAAGTGCAAGAAACTTGGCCACTTCATCTCTGAGTGTCCACAGTGGGACAATGAGAACAAAAAGAAGAAGAAGAGCAAGGAATATGACTCTGACGACAAGAAGAAGAAGAAGAAATACTCAAAGTCTTTTTCCAAGTCTTCCTCAAAGTCTTCATCACATAAGAAGAGTTCATCTGGCAAGGCACGTGCGTTTGTTGGCAAGGAAATGGATTCAGAGGAGGAGTCTGCTTCTGAGGAGGCGGAGGTGGAGTCTGAGGAGGAATCCGACTCAGGCGTCGCAAGTCTGGCTACAGCATACGTTGCCAAGTCCATCTTCAACACTGAAGACAATGACTTCATCACCGACACCGATGCAAATGACAAGGACTACTCCACTTACACCTACTGCTTCATGGCACGCGGTGCCAAGGTAAACACACGCACTACTCACTATCAAACATCTAGTGACGATGACTCTGATTGTGGTTCAAAACCTAGCTACAAAACACTTGCTAAAATTGCAACTGAACAATAGAAAGCTATGGAACATATTCAAAAACTGTTAGACAGAAGCGATGATCTGTTAGGTGCTGAAATGACTCGATCTGAATCCTTAATTGAAGACATAAAAAATCTTCACGTTAAGTATCAGGAACTTGAAAGTCATCATGAAACTCTCTCAACAACTCATGAAAAGCCTTCCTATGATTATCTTCAAAGGAAGCAAGATCTTGAGAAATTGAGAGCGGTTCATGAAGATCTTCAAACGAAAAACGAGTCACTTCGCGCCAAACAGATCAGTCTCGCTCAGGAAGGATTTGAACCACCATGTCTTAAATGCATTGAGCGTGATAATGCTATTTCTGTTGCTGAATGTTCTACTGCTACTGCTGTTGCAATATCTTCAACTGTTGATGTGGTAACTAACCCCTCAGCTAAGGATACCACCGCTATTGCTGATGTGAATGCTAGGTTGAAGACATTGCTTGAAACAGGGATGTACAAAAGTCTTAAAGGGCATCAGACGCCATGTGATGTCCTAAAAAAGCAGATTCTGAACCAAAACCCTAGGAAAGAGGGTGTAGGGTTCGTAAGGAAAATGAATGCAGATGGCTCTTACTGGAAACCTGAGCAGTACCCCAAAACCATGTGGGTTGCTGCAAAGGAACCTTCAGCAGATCCATCCAATCTAACTGGTTTCACTTGTGCTAACCCCATTATCATTGATGAATCCTTTGATGCAAACTATATACTGTTTAAGAATCAGAATGGTGAAGTGTTTGCCAGGTACATTAGTACTAACTGCAGGAATGGACCGCCTATGAAGAAGATCTGGGTTCCGAAAAGGTGTCTGGAGAGTCTTCCTATGAATGTCATCATGACACCTCACGTGAAGAAGACAAACCTCAGACCAAAGGCTTCATACAGACAGAGGACTCACCTGAGTCGCACTAACGCAGATGTTTTGCAGGGAAACCATACTCAGGCATATGAATATGAGAGCGGTTCATCAAACCGCCATGTTCATAAGACCAAGAACTATTCTGCTTATTCTTATGAGTACTATTGTCCGCCTACAAGACTGTTTGCTAAGGCTTCAAAGCCAAAATTCTCAGATGCTGCACTTAGACTTATTGCTTCTAAGCCACCCTTAAAGATGTGGGTGGTTAAGAAGGCTTAACTCTCTTTTGCAGGGAAAGGTCTCGAGCAGAAAACCAAAATCGTCTGATGCTATTGCTGGGGACCTTAAACATCTTGTAGGGTGCAAGATCAAATGCCCAAATGGTCTTACTATGTACTTCATACCTGAATCGCTTGCTACTCTCCCTATTAGTCCTAACCTGGATCTAAGCTTTCATAACCCACTGGTTCGTCAAATGTTTTTGCTTCACAATGCTCTTGGTGAAGCCTATCCCCCTAACTGCACTATAGGGTACGGCACCAGCGTCTTCAGAATGGATTATTGACAGTGGGTGTACAAATCACATGACTGGCAAAAGAAGTCTTCTTATGGACTCAACCTTACGTCCATCCGACAAGAGCCACATCACATTTGCTGACACTGGTAAAAGTAAGGTATTGGGTCTAGGTAGAGTTGCAATCTCAAGGGATCAACACATGGATAAAGTCATGCTTGTTGAATCCCTTGGCTTCAACTTAATGTCTGTCTCAATGCTTTGCGATTTGAACATGATCGTAATGTTTGGAAAATATCGTTGCCTTGTACTAATGGAATCTCACAAGTCTCTAGTGTTTGAAGGGTATCGAAAAGATGATTTGTACGTGGTAGATTTCTCAGCAGGGCCACAGCTTGCAGTATGTCTTCTAGCAAAGGCTTCAGAATGCTGGCTTTGGCATCGGAGGCTTGGACATGCTGGCATGAGGAACCTTCACACCCTTGCGAAGAAGAAGCATGTCATAGGCATCAAGGGCATCAAGTTCAAGAAAGACCACTTATGCGGTGCCTGTGAAGCAGGGAAGATGACGAGGGCCAAACATCCCTCGAAGACAATCATGACCACTACTCGACCCTTCGAACTGCTTCACATGGATCTTTTCGGTCCCACTCATTACTCAACTCTAACTACTACTGCTTGCCTCTATGGCTTCGTTATTGTTGATGATTATTCTAGATATACTTGGGTGCACATAATCCTTTACAAGACTGAAGTGCAGGATGTCTTCAGACGCTTCGCCAATCGAGCTATGAACAATTTTGGCGCCAAGATAAAGCACATCAGAAGTGGCAATGGCACTGAATTCAAGAACACTGGCCTTGATATATATCTTGATACCTTGGGCATCACACATGAATTCTCAGCCCCGTACACGCCACAGCAGAATGGCGTCGTCGAACGCAAGAACAGAACACTAATTGAGATGGCCAGAACGATGCTAGATGAATACAAGACCCCAAGAAAATTCTGGCCCGAAGCCATTGATATTGCATGCCATACAATCAATCGTGTTTATCTTCACAAGCTACTGAACAAGACATCTTATGAGCTCCTTACTGGCAATAAGCCAAATGTCAGTTACTTCAGAGTATTTGGCGCAAGGTGCTGGATCAAGGACCCACATCACACCTCAAAATTTGCACCAAAAGCACATGAGGGTTTTATGCTTGGACATGGAAAGGATTCGCACTCCTACAGAGTCTTCAATCTCTTTCATTACAAAGTGGTTGAAACAGTGGATGTGCGGTTCGATGAGACCAACAGTTCACAAAGAGAGTAGCTGCCAAATGTGCTAGATGAAGTTCCATCCAGTGAATCAATCAAGCTAATGGGAACTGGAGAAATTATACCTTCTGAAGCTCATCCTGAAGAACTTATCATTTCAGCACCTGATCAACATGAAGACAATGCTCAGCCTGAAGACATTCCTTCCAACAACGACAATGAACAACAAGAGCAAAGTCTTCGCCCTATACATCCTCGCGTTGCCAATGAAGTGCAGATTGAAAGAATAATTGATAGCATCAATGCACCTGGTCCACTCACTCGTTCAAGGGCAACTCAGCTAGCAAATTCTGTGGGCACTTCGCATTCGTCTCAATAGCAGAACCCAAGAAAGTTGAAGAAGCCTTCATGGAACCTGAATGGATTCAAGCTATACAAGAAGAGCTTCAACAGTTTGAGCTGAATAATGTATGGGAACTGGTTAAGCGTCCTGATCCACGGAAGCACAATATAATAGGCACCAAATGGATATACCGCAACAAGCAAGATGAGCATGGTCAAGTTGTCAGAAACAAAGCTCGTCTCGTTGCTCAAGGATATACTCAAGTGGAAGGCATTGACTTCGATGAAACATTTGCTCCTGTGGCTAGACTTGAAGCCATACGCATACTGCTAGCCTATGCAAATCATCATAACATACTTCTATATCAAATGGATGTGAAGAGTGCCTTTCTCAATGGCAAGATTGAAGAAGTGTATGTTGCACAACCGCCTGGCTTTGAAAACCCAAAACGTCCTGACATGGTATACAAGCTCAACAAGGCACTGTATGGCCTCAAACAAGCCCCTCGGGCCTGGTATGACACACTCAAATACTTCCTGAAGAGCAAAGGCTTCATACCTGGTTCCCTAGATCCCACTCTTTTCACGAAGACATATGATGGTGAACTGTTTGTGTGCCAAATATATGTGGATGACATTATCTTCGCCTACACCAATCAGAAGTATAGTGAAGAGTTTGGATATATGATGCAAGAGCAATATCAGATGTCCATGATGGGGGAGCTGAAGTTCTTCCTCGGTCTTCAAATACGACAACAACGCAATGGCATCTTCATATCTCAAGAGAAGTATCTCAAAGATTGCCTGAAGAAGTTCGGTATGCAAGACTGCAAAGGCTTCACAACACCAATGCCAGCCAAACATTATCTGGGTCCTGACGACAATGGTAAAGAGTTCGATCAAAAGGTATACCACTCCATGATTGGTTCTTTACTTTATCTATGTGCATCTAGGCCAGATATTATGCTTAGTGTTTGAATGTGTGCTCGATTTCAAGCGGCACCAAAGGAGTCGCATCACTTAGCTGTGAAGCGAATTCTTCGATATTTGGCTCACACCCCAACTCTAGGATTATGGTATCCAAAGGGCTCAGAGTTTGATCTGGTTGGATTCTCGGATGCTGATTATGCTGGTGACAAAGTTGATCGCAAGTCTACATCAGGCACATGTCACTTTCTGGGAAGATCACTTGTATGTTGGTCTTCAAAGAAGCAGAACTGTGTATCTCTCTCCACTGCTGAATCTGAATACATTGCTGCTGGATCTTGCTGCGCTCAGCTTCTGTGGATGAAGCAAACACTCAAGGACTATGGCATTCATCTGAAGCAAGTGCCACTTTACTGCGACAACGAAAGCGCCATCAAGATTGCCAACAACCCAGTTTAGCACTCGAAGACAAAGCACATTGAAATTCGTCATCACTTTCTCAGAGATCATGTTGTGAAGGAAGACATTGATATCATACACGTCAACACTGAAGAGCAATTGGCAGATATCTTCACCAAGCCCTTGGATGAGAAGAGGTTTTGCAAGTTACGGTGTGAGCTAAATATCCTGGAATCCTCAAATGTCCTATGATCAGGCACACATCCTAACCCTTATGCATATTGATGACTTAGATGTGCAACACACGAAGTAAAATATATCTTCAATCAATGAAGACATACATTCTAAGTGTGAATACATTAATGTGGAATTTGACTTCGGAGCGCCACGATAATTGTGCGCCGTGTCTGGGTCTAATAGTTCCTATACGGTGGGTAACGCCACCACCAAACGTTCTATTTTGAAGTGTTTCACTCATGGCGTTACCTTGCAATGTCTTCACATTTGGTTTGGCTTCGATCTAACGTATATTCATGATTATCTTCACTATGTTGATTATATATATATATATATATATATATATATATATATATATACTAGTGTTCTGTCCTCTACAGCATTCACTTATAGCTATGTCTTCGTGTTGAATCTTTTGAACTAAGTGAATGTGATCGGACCCTAACCTCTCTATGCTTTCTATCTCAAACTCTATCTCTCCAAGTCATATGCATTCTATTGAAACTGTCGAATGTCTTCTTTGTGTCCTTGTCAGCAGAAGATACAGAGACAATCATTAAATCCGTTTTCAATGCTCATTCCTCCACATGAAATCCGGAGAAGTAGGAACGACCACCCGACAATCCAGGCGTGCGTGGGACGTGGAACATGGAACAAACCCCAAAATTCCGCATAATGGCCACGTGTTCCTCAGATGCGAATCGCCAGGGGCACCTGTGTAATAGCACAGTGTCGCCCCTGTGCCTATAAATACACACTCACAGTGGTCATTATCTCTTCTTCCACCCTCGTATGAACCCTAGCGCCACCGCTAGCCCTCGATGACGCCGGCGACGAAGCGCTTCGCTGCCGCAACCTCTCCGACGCCGTCTTCACGCCGACCGCGGACATCATCCTCTCCGCCGTCGCCGTAGGTGTCCTCCGTCGCCAAGTTAGGGCACGGAAGATCGAACTGCTCGGCCTCATCTTACACTCCGTCTAGCAGTTCTTAGTGTGGTAAATTAAACTTCCTCTTTTACAGCACCATTGATCCTATGGATTTGTCACTTTCTACCACAAGTAGTTTCTGTTCACACAAGCTAGATCTCTCTCATACTGCATCTCATAACATGCCTAGTATATTCACTTGTGCTTCACAAAGTAGTTAGATTCCTCACTTGTACTGATATGTGGATTCGTACAAATCTGGAACCAACTTCTTATCTGTGAGTGAATGTCTTTGCACGATGAGGTCAATGTCTTCTAAACTGATTTATCTTCAAAATCTTCTGAGAATGCATATGACCTCTTCCCCTTCCCTCGCACCTTAATGCTGTCACAGGTACATGTCTGTGGGAGAATCCTTTGGTTCTCATAGTCTGCATTCATTTGCAGAATTCTTACAGCATCACATAAATTCTCCCGAAGCCAGTTCCTGTTGGTCCAGCAAATGAAAACCTTTGAAGCCTTTGAACGTCTTGAAGCCTTTCAAGTTAAAGTTTATGGCTTCAGAGAAAGCAGCAAGGAAGGGTGTCAGAAAGCGTCGTGGTGAGACCTCCAGAGATCTGCCAGATGAACTCTCAGAAATGTACAAGACAGATCCTGAAGAGGATTACAGTCAGCGCAAGATCCGAATCCAATGGATTCGAAGATATTGGGCAGAATAATGGTTCAAATACAGATTTGTGACCCAGGAGTATGCTGAGAAAAACGCCATCAAGAGACCGTGGGGTGACATCCTATTCAAGAATCTTCTACCCAGGTCCAGAGATGAAGCCATTGCTCAAGGCTTCTATCCATGCATGGTCCGTGGACCACAACCTGCTGATGCACACTCGTCATCACTGCTATGGTGTCGTGACGACAATCTGTTCAAGCGCAACTTCCAGTTTGCTCAGAACTCAGCGAAGCAGAACAAGAAGACTTTTGGGTTAGACTTCAACCCTGGTCCCTCATCTCCAAGGGCAGATGGCACACGACATGCAGAACCCAATGTCATCGGTCCTTTTGCCAACCTTGAAGGCCTCATCACCTACATCTTGGTTCAAGGGACAACAGTGAATGAGCCTGCAGCTGACACTGAGTCTGATGACGCGCTTGCAGTGCCAAAGCCAAAGCAGTTGAAGAAGCCAAAAGCTTCAAAGCCGGCCCCTTCACCAAAAATCTCAAGGGCGAAGCCATTGGCAACTGCACCTCCTGAAGACAGTGTGCAGTCTGAAGACTTATCACGCGTCTCCAAGCCCCAGAAGGCCAAGATGCCTCTGTCTCACACTGGCAAGAGCTAACACCTGCTGCCATTCTACGCAACGACGACATTGATCTGTCAAGTGATGAAGATCTTCCAGATGACGCTCTTGAGCAACTCATCAAGAGCAAAGAAGAAGCAGAAATCTTCAATGATCTACCTCTCTTTGATGTCACCATCATCCACAACTTCATTGACGAGTGGTTTGACACGCCAAACATCAGCTTTGAAGATCTGCAGCTACCCATTGGCCTCAGTGTCGCCTTCCAAGGCGCCATTGCTTCAGAACTTGCTATTGCCCAGCGCATTGTTGAACTGAAGCAGAAGATTGACTATGAAAAGGCTCAGTTCAAGAAGCATATGGCCAAGCTCAGCGTGCAAGAAGTGAAGGACTTCAAGACAATGATGCACGAGCTCAAGGAAGCCTTTGTGAAGAAGCGTGCAAAAGCTCAGGGTTTGCGTGAGCGTATGAAGACTCTGGCTGACAGATGTGTGCAAGCCTATAATGAGGCTGAGAAGCGCAAGGCGCTTGGGCGTCCTGGCATCGACCCCAGGATGGCCGCAAAGAAGAAGAAGAAGCCTGCTACAGCTGAAAATGATGCACCAAGGCAAGAAGCAGTTCCGATTGTCTTCCCAACTAGACTGACTGGCTCGAAGCCAAAAAGCCGGTCAACAGCTTCAGAGCTCAAGAAGACAAGGACTGCCGAGGCTGAAGCCAGGAAGAGGACACACTCTGAAGCCTCTCCTACTGCCCCCCTCCAAGAAGAAGAGGAAGACCAAGAAAGCTCGGGTTGCTTCCACAGAGCCCTTGATAGTTGAACCCATTTCTATGGTTCATCCTGATGCAGAACGTCAACTGACAGTTCATGAGCCTACTTCCACAGAGGCTCCTGAAGCTGAAGACATTCCAGCAGCTGATCCCATCGCTGCTGAAGACATTGGTCATCATGACAATGTAGAAGATGATGCAGTCCTTCCTCAGTTTGAAAACAGCGAACTCATCAGCATTAGTCGTCCACTGACGCCAATTGCACATGATGCTTCATGGGCGGATCGCCCACAAGAGGAAGAAGACTATGAGGCCCAGCCCACTCCAACTCCACAGGCATCGTCTGCGTTACGCAGGCTTCGCAAAGGTCCAAGGCCTCAAGTCTCTGCTGAAGACATTCCGGCTGCATCAGCCGCAGAAGAAGAAGTACCACAAGATCCCACTCCCCTGTTCCACCAAGAAGCAGTTCTCCAGAAGAACGTGCCTGTGACCGACCCTCCAGCTAGTCAAGTGGAGGATGAAAATCTTGAGGCTGCCACAACCAACAATGAAGCTAATGTGGAGCCCTCCTCAGCAAAAGCTTCAGAAGACAGCGAAGCCACTGATCCCGTCACTTCTGTTCCTGAGTCTGCTGCCGGTCCCCAATTCAACTATCATGTTGAGCACAGACCTCAGGTCCAGAAGCCAATTCCAAGACTGCCAAGGTTTCCAGGTCCTGCATCAGCACCTGGCTCCTTCAACATCAATGGCTTCAGGGCAGACAACACGTTCTTCAATAGCTCCAGGAACCCCTACTCAAGGGAAAGGATATCATCTGATCGGTTCTGGAGCTATCCTTAGCGAAGCTATTACTCTTGCATTCTTTACAACCAAGGTCGCATCTTCCCACACAAGCGCCTTGACGTTGAAGCTATAGCTGGTCTGCCCTGTCTAGAAGAAGCGTTGGATTGCTTCAAGCAAGTGGGTCTGCTGCAGTTTGTTACTGATGAAGAGCATTGGAATGAAGAGCTGCTGCTACAATTCTATGCCACACTTCACATCAAAGGGTACAGCAGAGATCCGAAGACTTGGGTCCTGGAGTGGATGACTGGCAACATTCATCACGAAGCCAATGCATTTGACATCATTGAGCTCACTGGCTTGCCCACTCCTGGCGATCTCTTCGAGCAAGGATGTCAGCTGCATGCTGAAGCTATTGAGAGCATTTTTCAGCGGCCAGAACCTGATATGAGTCAAATGCTCAGCATGATGAAGCCATTGCCCCAAGATGCTGCGTATCCCACAGAGTTCTTCGTTGAAGACCTTGAGTACCTGCCCAGAACCATCTATCACATCATCCGGTGAACTCTCTGGCCTATCAAAGGGCACTCTCCAAATGCGAAGCTTCAGGGTGCAATGAAGACTTTGGTCTTCTATATACTTCATGGCAAATGCTTCAATGCACATGACTTCTTCATACGCTAACTTGCTGCATCAGGCATTGATCTGTTTGGTTTCAAGTTCTACGCCCCTTGGGTCATGCGGCTGATCAAGCTACACTCCGCCATCTCGTATCAGCCCTCAGCCTGCAACCATCGGATCTTCTTGCCTGACGTGGACATGTCTACTGAAGCCATATATTCTGAGCCTGCCAAGCAACCTCTAAGTCTTCAGAATGCAGACCATCAGAGTTTTACTCAGAACGTTGAAGGCATTGAAGCAGTTTCTCGGGTGTATCCTTTGGCTAGCACTACACGTGCACCACACCCTGCTTCCACTGAAGCCACTGACAGTGCCACTGCTCCAAGACCCAAGAAGCGCACTCGTGTTCTCAACGACCGAGAGCTTCTTGTGGCTCTACATCAGAAACAGGATAGGCATCATGACTGGCTGAAGCGTCAGATGAAAAGCCTCTTGGTGGATGTTAATCGCACTCGAAATCTTGCCACCAAGAATGCTTTCGTTGCCCATGAAACTTGTCGCCGCACATGGAAAGGGCTCACGATGATGTGTTCTGAAGCTGATCTTCAAGAGGATGGCTTCTCTGAGAGATTCAAGTTTGACTCCCCACCTCCTCGAAGGGCTATGCTGCTAGGAACTTCATCCCTTGAAGACTCTGAATTCTCTTCCTCTGCTGCCACAGTGACTGCAAGAATTATTGAGGAAGAAGACGATGCTACTTCACCGCCACCTCCTTCAGCACCTCCAAGCTCTTCTGCACCGCCAAACAACACCAACAAACCTGCTACTTCACCTACTCCTCATGGGTACGAGTAGAGGCTCTATGTCTTCAAACCTTTTTGGTCATTACTGACAAAAGGGGGAGAAGCATATGAGATTGACAGTCTTCAAGCGGGTCCATATGGGCGGGTGCCTTATATTTTGCTTCGTGCTTACAACTCTCGTTTTTGCTACATTTGGTTCTTATGAGTTGTAACACTTAAACTAGATGGTCGTCTGCTACTTATTTGCCACCTTGTTTTGCGAAGATAAATTCCGCATGTGCGACGATAAATTCCGCACTTAGCTCATTCTACAGACGTCCATTTTCCATTATGCATGTCATTATATTCATATACTTTCACATGCATAGTGGATTGTCATCATAAGTTGAAGTGGATCTCCACAAGTACCACCTGCCATGTGCATTTGCATTCCAAAAGCAAATTAACTTATATGCACATCTTCAGGGGGAGCCCTTGCAACTTATGAAGACAATTCCTTATCCTTTACAATTTCACAGATTATATTCCCCATTGAAAACTTCAACTAGTTTGTCATCAATCACCAAAAAGGGGGAGATTGTAAGTGCATCTAGTGCCACCCCTAGTTGGTTTTGGAGTATTGACGACAAACCTAGTTGAGGGACTAATGTGTTTGTGAGAATTGCAGGATAACACAGGTAGAAGTCCCTCATTGATTCGGTTTTACTACCAGAGATGACCCCTAAAACTGTATGAAGACATTGAAGTCAAAGGTGGTATATGAAGATATTCACATTGAAGACTATGACAAGAGAAGACACTATATGAAGCCTATGGAGCTCGAAGACTTAGATCTTTCGTAGTTCTTTTTCTTTTGTGTTGAGTCATAGGAACCGCCGTACTGTTAAGTGGGGTCTAAGAGAACCAGTCAGAATGACTGAAGTGATGCCTAAACCAAAAACCTATGTCTTCGAGTGAAGACTATGAGAGCGAATCTTGTCCAGAGTCGGACAAGTCAGCTTTGCTTGTAGCCCAAGTAAAGTTGACGTGTGAGTTTGAAATCTGACCGTTGGAACACGTGTCAGTTCCTTGGTGACCCAGGGTCATTTCAGGCAAATCAGGTCGGGTTGCCAAGTGGCTATATATAGCCCACCCCCTACAACCATAAACGGTTGGCTGCTCAGATTGAAAGTACGGCTTTTGTCGTTTGAGAGCAACCCACCTCGAAGCCTTTGAGAGAGAATTCCTTGCGAGGATAAAAGCCCTAACCACCAGAGCCAGAGAGAATTGGGCATCACTTAAGTCTTCTTGTCTTTGTGATCTGAAGACTTATTACACTTGAGGACTGTGCATCCTTCAGCCGGTTAGGCGTCGCGTTCTGAGCATCCAAGAGACATTGTGGATTTCTAGTGAACAAAGTCTGTGAAGGTTTGGGAGTCTACCATGAAGACTTACCAGAGTGATTGGGCAAGGTCTATGTGACCTTAGCTCAAGGAGAATACGGTGATGACTGGGTGTCCTGAGCTGCGTGTTCAGGACTGTGTGTCCGGGACTGTGTGTCCTAAAGTTTAAATACCTAGCCGCTCCAACCAGACGTACAGTTGTCACAGCAACTGGAACTGGTCCAACAAATCATTGTCTTCAACGAGTCACTGGTTTCATCTTCACTTCACTTTACTTACCGTTCCTCCTTGTGAAGTCATTGTATGTTTGCTCTATCATTTGTCTTCACTGAGTGACTGCGTGTTCTGTTTGGCTTCACAATATCTTCCTACCTGATCCTTACTACCTAGCTGCTATTAGTCTTTGTGCTTTCACTTCATTGAATACTTGACTATGGTTTGCCTAGTGTAGTCTACCTTCCGCTGCATGGTAATAGGTTTAATTTTATCGTTTGTCTTCAAAACTCCCATGTTCTGAAGACTTTCATAAAAATCGCCTATTCACCCCCCCTCTAGTCGATATAACGCACTTTCATATACCTTTGTTCACTTTGCCATCCTTCTTATCCGCCAAATACTTGGGACAGTTCCGCTTCCAGTGACCAGTCCCTTTGTAGTAGAAGCACTTAGTCTCAGGCTTAGGACCAGACTTGGGCTTCTTCACTTGAGCAGCAACTTGCTTGCCGTTCTTCTTGAAGTCCCCCTTTCTTTCCCTTTGCCCTTTTCTTGAAACTAGTGGTCTTGTTAATCATGAACACTTGATGCTCTTTCTTGATTTCTACCTTCATCGATTTCATCATCATGAAAAGCTCGGGAATCGTTTTCATCATCCTTTGCATACTATAGTTCATCACAAAGTTCTACTAACTTGGTGGTGGTGACTAGAGAATTCTGTCAATCACTATTTTATCTGGAAGATTAACTCCCACTTGATTCAAGTGATTGTAGTACCCAGAAAATCTGAACACATGCTCACTGCTTGAGCTATTCTCCTCCATCTTTTAGCTATAGAACTTGTTGGAGAATTCATATCTCTCAACTCAGGTATTTGCCTGAAATATTAACTTCAACTCCTGGAACATCCATATGATCCATGACGTTCAAAACGTCTTTGAAGTCCCGATTCTAAGCTGTTAAGCATGGTGCACTAAACTATCAAGTAGTCATCATATTGAGCTAGCCAAATGTTTATGACGTCTGCATCTGCTCCTGCAATAGGTCTGTCACCTAGCGGTGCATTAAGGACATAATTCTTCTGTGCATCAATGAGGAGAAACCTTAGATCACGGATCCAATCCGCATCATTGCTACTAACATCTTTCAACTTAGTTTTCTCTAGGAACATATCAAAAATAAAACAGGGGAGCTAAACGCGAGCTTTTAATCTATAACATAGATATGCTAATACTACCAGGACTAAGTTTATGATAAATTAAAGTTCAATTAATCATATTATTTAAGAACTCCCACTTAGATAGACATCCCTCTAATCATCTAAGTGATCACGTGATCCATATCAACTAAACCATAACCGATCATCATGTGAAATGGAGTAGTTTTCAATGGTGAACATCATTATGTTGATCATATCTACTATATGATTCACGCTCTACCTTTTGGTCTCCAGTGTTCTGAGGCCATATCTGCATGTGCTAGGCTCGTCAAGTTTAACCCGAGTATTTCTGCGTGTGCAAAACTGGCTTGCACCCGTTGTAGATGGACGTAGAGCTTATCACACCCGATCATCACATGGTGTCTGGGCACGACGAACTTTGGCAATGGTGCATACTCAAGGAGAACACTTTTATCTTGAAATTTAGTGAGAGATCATCTTATAATGCTACCGTCATAACTAAGCAAAGTAAGATGTATAAAAGATAAACATCACATGCAATCATAATATGTGACATGATATGGCCATCATCATCTTGTGCCTTTGATCTCCATCTCCAAAGCATCGTCATGATCTCCATCGTCACCGGCATGACACCATGATCTCCATCATCTTGATCTATATCAATGTGTCGTCACATGGTCGTCTCGCCAACTATTGCTCTTGCAACTATTGCTATCGCATAGCGATAATTGTAAAGCAATTATTTGGCGCTTGCATCTTATGCAATAAAGAGACAACCATAAGGCTTCTGCCAGTTGCCGATAACTTCAACAAAACATGATCATCTTATACAACAACTTATATCTCATCACGTCTTGACCATATCACATCACAACATGCCCTGCAAAAACAAGTTAGACATCCTCTACTTTGTTGTTGCAAGTTTTACGTGGCTGCTACAGGCTTAGCATGAACCGTTCTTACCTACGCATCAAAACCACAACGATAGTTTGTGCAGTTGGTGCTGTTTTAACCTTCTCAAGGACCGGGCGTAGCCACACTCAGTTCAACTAAAGTTGGAGAAACTGACACCCGCTAGTCACCTGTGTGCATAGCACGACGATAAAACCAGTCTCGCGTAAGCGTACGCGTAATGTCGGTCCGGGCCGCTTCATCCAACAATACCACCGAACCAAAGTGTGACATGCTGGTAAGCAGTATGACTTATATCGCCCACAACATACTTGTGTTCTACTCGTGCACAACATCAACGCATAAAACCTAGGCTCGGATGCCACTGTTGGGGAACGTAGTAATTTCAAAAAAATTCCTACGTACACGCAAGATCATGGTGATGCATAGCAACGAGAGGGAAGAGTGTTGTCCACGTACCCTCGTAGACCGAAAGCGGAAGCGTTAGCATAACGCGGTTGATGTAGTCGTACGTCTTCACGATCCGACCGGTCCAAGTACCGAACGCACGACACCTCCGAGTTTAGCACACGTTCAGCTCGATGACGTCCCGCGAACTTCGATCCAGCAGAGCTTCATGGAAGAGTTCCGTCAGCACGACGGCGTGGTGACGGTGATGATGTTGCTACCAACGCAGGGCTTCGCCTAAGCACCGCTACGATATGACCGAGGTGGAATATGGTGGAGGGGGGGCACCGCACACGGCTGGGAGAGATCAACTGATCAACTTGTTGTCTATGGGGTGCCCCCTGGCCACGTATATAAAGGAGTGGAGGAGGGGGAGGGCCGGCCCTCTCTATGGCGCACCCTAGGGGAGTCCTACTCCCACCGGGAGTAGGATTCCCCCTTTCCTAGTAGAACTAGGATCCCTTCCAAGTAGTAGGAGTAGGAGAGAAGGAAAGGGAAGGGAAAATGAGAAGGAAGGAAGTGCCTCCCTCCCTAGTCCAATTCGGACCAGCCCATGGGGAGGGGTGCGGCCACCCTTTGAGGCCTTTCTCTCCTTGCCCGTATGGCCCATTAAGGCCCAATACGAATTCCCGTAACTCCCCTGTACTCCTGAAAATACCCGAATCACTCGGAACCTTTCCGATGTCCGAATATAGTCGTCCAATATTCGATCTTTACATCTCGACCATTTCGAGACTCCTCGTCATGTCGCCGATCTCATCCGGGACTCCGAACTCCTTCGGTACATCAAAACACATAAACTCATAATATAACCGTCATCGAACTTTAAGCGTGCGGATCCTACGGGTTCGAGAACTATGTAGACATGACCGAGACACGTCTCTGGTCAATAACCAATAGCGGAACCTGGATGCTCATATTGGCTCCTACATATTCTACGAAGATCTTTATCGGTCAAACCGCATAACAACATACGTTGTTCCCTTTGTCATCGGTATGTTACTTGCCCGAGATTCGATCGTCGGTATCTCAATACCTAGTTCAATGTCGTTACCGGCAAGTCCCTTTACTCGTTTCGTACCACATCATCCCGCAACTAACTCATTAGTTGCAATGCTTGCAAGGCTTATAGTGATGTGCATTACCGAGTGGGCCCAGAGATACCTCTCCGACAATCGGAGTGACAAATCCTAATCTCGAAATACACCAACCCAATAAATACCTTTGGAGACACCTGTAGAGCACCTTTATAATCACCCAGTAACGTTGTGACGTTTGGTAGCACACAAAGTGTTCCTCCGGTAAACGGGAGTTGCATAATCTCATAGTCATAGGAACATGTATAAGTCATGAAGAAAGCAATAGCAACAAACTAAACGATCAAGTGCTAAGCTAACGGAATGAGTCAAGTCAATCACATCATTCTCCTAATGATGTGATCCCGTTAATCAAATGACAACTCATGTCTATGGTTAGGAAACATAACCATCTTTGATCAACGAGCTAGTCAAGTAGAGGCATACTAGTGACACTCTGTTTGTCTATGTATTCACATATGTATTATGTTTCCGGTTAATACAATTCTAGCATGAATAATAAACATTTATCATGATATAAGGAAATAAATAATAACTTTATTATTGCCTCTAGGGCATATTTCCTTCAAAAATATGGGCCATATGGCCCATAGGAGGGAGGCAAGCCAGCCCACAAGGGGTGGCGTCCCCCCAAGGGAGGAGTCCGAATTGGACTAGGGGAGGGGGCGGCGCCCCCCTTTCCTTCCCCTCCTCTCTCTCCTCCTCCCTTTCCCCTTCCGGTAAAAGGAAAGGGGTGAGGGGCGAATCCTACTAGGATCCCAAGTGGGACTCCTCCCACTTGGGGCATGCCTAGGGCCTGCCTCCCCTCTCCCTCCTTTATATACGGGGGTGGGGGCGCCTCTAAGACACATTAATTGTTTCAAGCCGTGTGCAGCGCCTCCCTCCACAGTTTACTTCTCCGGTCATATTCACGTAGTGCTTAGGCGAAGCCCTGCACGGATCACTTGACCATCACCGTCACCACGTTGTCGTGCTGACGGAACTCTTCCTCGACACTTTGCTGGATAAAGAGTTTGAGGGATGTCATCGAGCTGAACGTGTGCAGAACTCGGAGGTGCCGTACGTTCGGTGCTTGATCGGTTGAATCGAGAAGACGTTCGATCACATCAACCGCGTTAAGATAACGCTTCCGCTTTCGGTCTACAAGGGTACATCCATGGACACACTCTCCCCCTATTGTTGCTATGCATCTCCTAGATATATCTTGCGTGAGCGTAGAATTTTTTTTGAAATTGCATATTGCGTTCCCTAACATTAAACCATTATGATGATCCATATGCGTCGATATACTATTGTCCTGTCTCATGGATAATAGACCCAGACAACTTGAGAAGGCCAAACACCCACCTATAACTGGATCCCACACAATAATAGTCGACGATGGCACCAAAGTATGTTTGATTATTACAACAGATTTTCATGTTTTCGTCCGGGACATGTGCATACATCCATCGACACCATAAAATTACTTATATTTCTCAGCAATGTCGAGGATACACTTGACAACCTGTTCAGGTGCCGAGAGCATCGCCATATGATCTGCACCGTCGATCTCTCTGACCTCGTCCACCGGGTTTTTGGCCACCATCAACATTTGGTATGCCTCTGGTATGGTTACATCTTGCTTGCATACTACATAGACCTTGCGGACCGAGCCGTAGCGTTCCTCGGTGAATGGCTGACGGGCTTGCAGGTCTTCCAGGAACAATGAGCCGACTCGCATGAGAGATTTCGCAAGGGTGATGTCCTGCATGCCGGATTCATTAGCAAATCTCTTAATTAGGAGATGTATTACAATCTGGTTCTTGTATCAAACAAAAACGACCCATTTTTGCTCTCCTTGGACATTGACATACCTCTGATGAGCACAACTGATAGAGCTTTTGTTGTATAAATTGCGGCCCGAACATGAAGGAAGCCGGGAGTCTTCCATCTGCATCTTGGGGTTTCATCCCGTTGTCCAACAGGGATACCCAGTTGCCCTCACCATGCTACGGGGAAGAGAGAAGAAGGTAAGTAATGCATGTGCATCAGCAATTAACAAAGTGGTGTATTGCCTTGTAAATAAATTAGACCATATGGGAATCTTTTGTAGAACCATGAAGACGTTGTTACTACATCCACAAATAGGAAGCATGCACCATATATTTCTGGCTAAATCTGAGAATGGTTTCATACTTAAACTATACTTAAACCTTACCTGTATATATCTCTCTCAAAACCATACTTGAGCCATACCCGTTTAATGCCATTTTCAGCTCAACCAAAACTAAACCCTCTATTTTTTTCACCCAAACCAATTTAAACCCAATACATAACTATGGGTTTACTTCAATGTATATATGATTGCACAAATCAACATGTTAAGAAGCGAATGACATAGAAAAGGCATAAGTGCATCTACAACAATTTGTGAACAAAGTTATCGTTGAGATACGGTCAACACACAGCAAGAGTCAAAAAGACAATACGCACGACTGAAAAGCTCACTGACAAGTGTATTAAAACCAATTGCTTAGCTAAAGCACAAGCAAACACATTCGATTGCATGTGGTGTTTCCCCATAATACATAATTACATAGTGCATCGCAGCATATACACGGATCAAAGATACTTGTTGTCGATGCGTCGTTGCCTATTGCACATAACCAATGGCCAGAAACCGCTTTGGACCCATAGTTTATTGTCGTTAATAAGCAAACTGTTTAAGCCCATAACCAACTATACCCAAATTGGTTTCTTCACATACCCAAACCAAAACCAAACTAAAAAAGTTTCAGCCCAATAAAACCTGAACCAATCAAACCCAAAGTAAGAACCGAACCATTTCACCCAGTTTTTTAATAACCATTCTCAGGTTTATTTCTGGCACATATCTCCTGAAGTGTCAGAGTAGCATGGTGAGGGCAACTGGGTATCCCCGTTGCACAAATAGGAACCATGCATTGGGATCTGGCCCAGCCCCCGCGTAGTCCTCCCCGGGCGACTCGGGCGGCGGCAAACACGCCCGCTCGAGGTCTCCTTCCTCGTGCCCTCTCTCCCCTCGCCGCCGCCTCATGGTCTTTGTCGGGCAAAGCGTGCACGGATCCGGTGGCGGCGGGGCTCTGGCGTCCTTGGTTGGCTGACATTGAGTTGGGGGCTTTTGCGGTGGCTAGCGGTGTTGCGCTCCTCTGCGCAGGTTGTAGGTGCCTGGGGCGGTGGGAGGATGGTGGCAGTTGCGTGCGTGCTGCAGCACGTGGAGGTATCGATCCCCCTGATCTGATCTGGATCTGGTTGGGTTGGTGCTCGACCCATGGCCGTGGTCAGGCGACGACGGGCTAGGTGCGTGCATGCTGCAACACGTGGAGGTACCGATCCCCCCGATCTGGTCTGGATCTGGATGGGTTGGTGCTTGGACCATGGCTGCAGTCGGGCGGCGTCGAGCTGGATCGGGGTGGTGTGGGGGGCTGCTGCTGTGATATTGAAGGCGGTGATCCTCGTGCTTCTCTCGCATCACGACAACATCCTACATGATCGATCCTCTTAGATCTGGTCATCGATGTGTTTCAGAACTACTGCCAGAGATATTGCCCAAGATATCTGGATCGGATAGAATTCGGTCGTGCATGTCCATTTCAGCCTACGAGGTTCCATGAGGGCGTGATGCTAAGCTCTGTTTTTTGTTGACACCAAGGGACATGTCGGCTTCTCAATTTCTATGGTGTAGACAAATGTGGAGAAGGTCATGGTGGTTGAGATCGGAGGATCAATTAGACGGGCAAGGCCTTCGAGGCCATGGAGTTAGCCAGTTAGCCAGGTGTTTGATAATTCTTAGGAGCAACAGTGTCAAATGGGGGCGGCAGCACTGGAGGTTTTCATTTTGGTGGTGCTCCTCGGGTGAAAACCTAAGTTCTGGCCTTCATTGGTTGTGCCCGGCAATGCCTTGCTGAAGGAATTGTTTTGAGAGCTCGGACTTCTCCAGGGTGAAAACCTAAGATATTGAATCGGTCAATGACGGTGCTTGTGCACTGTTTCCTTCTTGAAGGCGTTGCTTTTGGAGACCTTTTATGTTTTTCGGGTGTTGTATTTGGTGGTGGTTTGTCTGCAGCTGCTGAGAGGAGTCCATCACTATGGCGGGACCTTTATTTTTTTCCTTTGGTTGTGTGCATCCAGGATGTCTTTCCGACATCTTATAAATGCCGAGACCGGATGTAATTGATATCTTCGTGATATTAATATATTTCTCTTTTATTTTAAAAAAGAGCCATGCATTGGTACATGCACAAACAGGAACCATGCACCGTACATTCTAATGAATGGTGCGGACTATGATGCTGCGTGTGTTGTAAGCCTTGACCACCATTTCATCCAGAAATTTTGCTAAACCATATAGTATGACTTAGAACGTGATAGTTTTCATGAAAAACTGAACCTAATAAGCTCTCGTTTAACATGGCCAAAATCCTAACTGCACACTTATGATGTCAAGAGATTTCCACATGCCGGGGGTTGTAATTCTTGCAACTTAAGTAAATTTCATGTACGTCTAAATTGCATCCGAGTTCTATTTATATCAAACTTACGCATGGTGGACTGCAGGTTGAGTTTGAACAATGTTCCTTTTGTAAATATAACAAAGAAGTCCCATAGATGAGTTATGGGTGGATGCGAGTTAATCTTGCTAAATGTAAGGGTTTTTGTACACCATTTCAAAAACAAGGTTTTTGTTTTGCAAAAATGACAATAACCGACAAAATGAATCTCAACGGTATAGATTTTGGGCTCAAATGTCACCGGGTTCTAGAAATCCAAACAATAATTTGTAATGATCTTTGTCATCTGACTCCTAGTCCCTCCACAGTTTATGTGACAAACATGTGCATATGCGCGTCACAGGGTGTGCAATTTGCTTTTATCCAATCTCACTAAAGTGGCAAGACATGGTTTTCCTTTTCATATTTGGGCGCTAATCAATACATCTCCCCCTCGTTGTTCTCGTCCATCCCTTAACATCTTCATCTCCAGATAAAGGACAAGTATCGTCATTGGGACCGAGGTGGGAGAATAATGAAGTAGCAAAAAAAATCATCTCTCAAGTCTTTCTGGGCAAACTTCCAAAAACAATTTAGAAGATCATTGTAGAAAAATGGGGACAGGGCGAAATATATAACAAAACCATAACTAGCAAATAGAGGGTTAAACTAGACTATATCTTTATGAACTTTCAAAAACTCATGATCCCACACCGAGCTCTTCAAAAGAAGAAGAAGATGTTTAGAAAAACAAGAACCAACTTTTAAGTTGAATAAGTTTTTTTACTATTCAATTATTTTATTGGAAATAGCAGCCTGTAAAATTTGGCCAACCCCATCTTATACAAGCAATAAGGTAAAATGCCGATGACAGAGGTTGAGGTATGATGGAGAGGAAGCGAAAGGATACCCTCATGATGCTGGAATTCGTGGCGGCACACCCTAGCCCTAACGTGTGTAGAACACACTAAAAAAATACCGTGCCATAGCGTACTGAGGAATGACTCGCTAAATTAATCAGTATAATGTCGTGCTAATAGCGTATTTTAAGGCCGATGCTATTTTGCTATAGTACACTATTTTTTTTTCATTGGTAGGATATGGTGACACGGAGGAAACTAAGGTGTCTCTCCATCAATCGAACAACAAAAGAAGGATGGACCATGAGAAATGTTTAGCAATGGAGATAGACATATAAGAGGCCCGCCCTCGAGACATGAGAGAAACAAGAGGACGTGAAATAAGTAAATGCATCGCCGACAGTTTGAGTTAATAAAAGTGATATTGGTAGTCGTTTGTAGTCGCGAACGAGTCCAATCACCGCAGACAGGTATAACCTGAGCATATAAGATTCCGATCGTCCTATACAAGATTACAATTTTTGTTGTGTGCCTATAGATGATAGCTTTGAAGTATCTTGATGTAATCCTGATTGAAAATTTTGTTCTTATTCCAGTTAGTCGGTTTGATGTACTATATATTTTTAGTTATAAGCAATAAATTCATACTGTTTGCTCAAAAGGTACAGTGCTTTCGGCTCACAAAAAAGGAGTACAGTGCTTACTCCCCTAAACTGTGCAGCTCATGTACGATTTTTCAAATACTGTAGAAAAAAAGTACCATGTTGTCTACAGAGTAATTTTGAAAACTGTGGAAGAGTATCTATCAGGTGAGTAGGTGACAGCTTGCAACTGATATTCGATCATTTGACAATTAGGCTTTTTTGTTATGTACCACTAAGACGTGAGGGAGTATATATCTATCTGAGGGTTACCGATTGAGAAAGTAGCTCAAGCCCGGCCCTCGCGTCGTCCCCTTGGGCCAGCATATGCAATGTCCGTCTTTAAAATTCCTAAAAAGATTTGCAAAGAAATCATAGACGTGTTGTCACAATTTTGGTGAGGTGACGAGGACAATCAGAAAAGGATGCACTGGATGGCATGGTGGAAGATGTGTGTTCTAAAAGAACAAGGAGGAATGGGTTTCCGTGATATACACTGTTTTAACCTGGCTTTATTAGCGAAGCAAGCATGGCGTCTCGTGGATAATCCTGAATCATTATGTGCAACAATCCTAAGAGCCAAGTATTTTCCCGGAGGTGATTTGATGAACGCAATATTAAAGAAGGGCTCTTCCTTTACTTGACAAAGCATTATGACGGGAGTGGACTCTCTAAAAAATGGCTATATATGGAGAGTGGGAACAGGAGAAATATTAATATATGGAGAGATGCATAGATCCCAAATTGTGCGGACAGGAAAATTATTACACCTAGAAGGGGGAATCTATTGACGAAAGTTTCTGATCTTATTAACCTAGTCACTAATGGCTGAGATGAAGATTTGGTGAGACAAACTCTATGGCCAATTGATGTCCGTAGAGTCCTAGCGACCCCGATCTCTATGCATAATATGTCGGACTTTATTGCGTGGAGCTATACAACAAATGGTTTATTCACTGGACGATCAGCTTATGTGGAGGAATGGAATAACCAACATGCGAGGAAGTTGGAATACTCGAATGGCATGGGTAGAAGCAAGGTCAATTCTATTTGGGGTAAGATCTGTAAATTAGCTTGTCCGGCGAAGGTTAAAATTTTTATTTGGCGGACGCTTCACGGGACTCTACCGTGTCGTTCTTACATTGGTCAACAGACATATAAAAACTCAGCCAATATGCCCAGCATGTTTGGACAAGCCAGAGGACACGAAACATATATTATTTCTGTGCCAGAAGGCAAAAGAAGTGTGGGAACATTTGGGGTTGTATAAAGTGGTAAAAAAAGCCCGTGTCGTTGATCGTGCAGGAGAGGCAGTCCTTGAATTCCTACTCCTTATGCCTGATCATGAACTACCCATCTTGGGCTCCCGAAATGCAGGGGAACTTATTGCTATAGCTGCTTGGTATTTATGGTGGAATAGACGAAAACTAGTCCATGAGGGTAAGTCTCAAGAGGCGTCCCAAACCTTGATGGGGATTCGGGCTCTAACATCGAACTATGTAAATGTCCACTCTACTAAAGCAAAGAGAAAGAATGAAGGATGGTGCAGACCTCCTAAGGGTTTCGTTAAATTGAACGTGGATGCTTCTTTTGATCATGATCAACTAAGAGGCACAACGGGTGCTGTTATCAGAGATGACAAAGGAAACTTCATAGTAGGTGGTAACTGGAGGATTCAGTACTGTGTGGATGCCCTGACAGCAGAGGCGGTAGCACTCAGATTTGGTTTACTATTGGCACAAAAGACGGGCTGCAATCGTCTAATTATCAATTATGATAATATGGAGATCATCGACACAATGAAGAACGGAGGACAGTCTACGGGGCCAGCTGCTGCAACTTTTGAGAATTGTTTTTTTATGGCCTGTGATTTTCCTCAAACCAGTTTTGAACATTGTAACAGGGAAGCGAATAAAGTAGCTCATGAGCTTGCTAGATTAGCAAAAGGTTCCATGACTAGGGATTGGATAGAGGAGCCCATGAAAGATATTCTCTCTTGATAGACGATGTAACAATTATTTCTAATTAATAAAGTTAAGTTGTTTTTCGAAAAAACTAGGGGGCGACTAGGGTTCAGCCGCCGCCACCACCCCCTCCCCCCCTCGCCGCTACCAGAGACGGCCGCCAGGAAGCCCGCGCGGACGCCGGTGAAGGTGGCGGCGGGGATCTCGGCGCTCCTCCTCCTTTTGGAGGTCCGTGGTTCTGGGGGGGGGGGCTTGCCGGAGAGGCGACATCGTCGGGCGGTGGGCGGCGTTCGCAGGGGGTGCTGGCCAGCGTGCCCGGCCGCGCGGGCGACGGGTGGCTGGTGGAATCCGGTCGCGGCGAGAAGATTTCTTCGTGAGATCTGGAGGTGCGAAATCCCTATTCCATGCTGCCTCTCTCTCGCCTCCGGTGTGGGCTAGCGTTCTGGCTCCGGCATTGGTGCGTGTTGATGGTCAGCTAGGGAACCGGGGGAAACCTTGGCTGGTCCGGCCGGCCCGACGGCGGTAACGCCCAAGGGCGTTGCTTTCCTCCATGGGGGCGCAGCCGAGGTCCCCTGCTCTCCACCCCGATCCCCCCTGCCCGGGTGAAAACCTTTATCCTCGGCGGATTTGGCGGCGGCGGCGCCTTGCGCGTCGTGACCTTGCTGGAGGCGTCGTCAAGGGTGCGGGGCTCGGTCGAGAGGTTATGTAGGTGAGGGATTGAGCTACCTTCTCTACGTCGTCCGATTCCTTGAAGCTTGTCTCCAACTAGTTGGGCATGGATTGTGGCGGAGCAGCCGGCGAGATATATCCCAAATCGATGTGGTCATCCTATGTCCACCTTGCGACGCGAGGGCGACATTCTTCCAACTCTAGGGTGAGCTTCTCGAAATCCCGATGGTGCGGCGCCTATGAGCCATGGCGAGAAGGAAGGGTCCCTCTTTGGTGATTGAGAGGGAAGATGTTGGTTCCTTTCTTCTCTAGGTGTTCCTGAAGCACGATCCATCCCCGAAGGTCGGCTATGTCCTGTTGTGCTGCTCCGTTTCTGTTACATATGATCTTAGTGTGGAGTGCTTGGCCTTTGCTAGCTGCAATTCATTTGGGGCTTGTGGAGGTTGTAGTGAGTAGGCTTTCCAGTGTTTTCCGTTGTATCGTTTCGATTGTTGTAAGTTGGGTTGTCTGTTATAACTCCTGGCCGGTTGATAGCTTTGTTAATTCAAAACCAGGCTCTTCACAAGCCTTCGTTCTTAATTAAAAAAGTGTATATCTACCTAAACAAAATGTATAATACGTGCATCAAGTATCACACGTATGACAACGGGGTCGATCAGATCATACCTGCATGAGGACATGCGACGGCGGGGACACGCAGTCCGGCATGTAAGCGGATAGGAACGCGGCGACTGCGACCTTGTCCGGGAACATCTCGGTGGCGAGGGCGACGCTAAGGCCCCCGAGGCTGTGCCCAACGAGCACCGCCTGTTAGAATATAGAGTTGTAATCTCAACCTCCTTCCTTCTCTTGTATTCTACCCAAACTCTTTCTGTCATAACCTTGTACGTCAAGCCAGGCTTCGGCCACACATCAATATAAACTACCACGCGGCTCCCTCAATGGAGTAGGAACGCTTCATATCTTTCATGGTAATCAGAGCCACCTCTTCTCATACATCTAGCCACAATCCAAAACCCTAGAAACCACACATCATCGTCTCCATGGCTTCCTCCGCCGGCGTCTCCCTCAACCTTGGATCGCCGCCATCTGAGAAGCTCGCAAGAGGTAATTTCATCCTCTGGAAGACGCAGGTCCTCCCAGCCCTGTGAGGCGCGCAGGTGACGAAGCTCCTGGACAACACCGATGCCGCTCCACCCAAGATGGTGGAGATCACGAAGGCAGACAAGACCACGGCTCTAAAGCCGAATCCCCTATACGGACCCTGGATCACCAAAGATCAGCAGGTTCTATCATACCTTCTCAATTCCATGTCTCCAGAAATTCTTGCACAAGTTGTTGGGAAAGATTCCACCTTTGAGCTCTGGACGACGGTGACAAATCTCTTCGCCTCACAATCTCAGTCTCGGATTACTAATCTGAGAATCGCCATCACCAATACCAAGAAGGGCTCGATGTCAAGCTCGGCGTATATGGCGAAGATGAAAAGTCTTGGGGATGAACTAGCTGCTGCAGGTCGTCCCGTATCTGATCCGGAGATGGTGGACTATATTCTGGCCGGAGTGGACGGCGACTACGACCCCGTGGTGGCGGCGATCGGCGCTGTCAAAAACATCATCACAGCCGACGATCTTTTTGCCCAGATTGCTGCCTTTGATCAAAGGATGGAGATGCTAGGCGACTCATCTTCAGGCGGGTTCTATTCATCCGCTAATGCGGTCTACAGAGGCCGTGGCCAGTCCCGTGGCAGATCTCGCGGGCGTGGAGGAAGAGGCCGTGGCCGTGGTGATCGTGCTGACCGCGGTGACCGACAGTCGTCTTCCTCCAATGGAGGCGGCGGATTCAGAGGCCGTCCTCGACAGCAACAGCAACAGCAGGCTCGTGAGCAACAGCATGACTATCCAGAATGTCAGATATGCTACAGACACCATCCAGGAGGTGCACGAGTTTGCTGGTGGCGTTATGAAGAAAACGACCAGGAAGAAAAGCAAGCGCATGCAGTCTCCTATGGCGTGGACACCAACTGGTACGCCGACAGTGCAGCAACAAACCACATCACAGGTGAACTTGACAAGTTGACGATGCGGGAGAAGTACAATGGAGGCGACCAAATTCGCACGGCAAGCGGTTCTGGTATGGATATCACACACATTGGCAGTTCAATTGTTAAAACCCCCGTGAAAAATTTACACTTGACCAATGTCTTGCATGTTCCTCAAACCTCTAAAAATCTTGTTTCCGTTCATCGATTCACTCTTGATAACAATGTTCTTATTGAATTCTATCCTTATTTTTTCTTGGTTAAGGACTTGAAAACAAGGAGTCATTCTTAGAGGACGGTGCGTGGGAGGACTCTACCCACTCATATCATCATCATCATCATCATCTTCATGGTCCAATAAACAAGCAAATATTGTCACCAAGCTATCTACATCAAGGTGGCATAGTCGTTTAGGTCATCCATCTTCAGTCATAGTTAGATATGTTCTTAGCAAAAATAAACTCTCTTATGAGCCTAGTAGTGAGTCAGTTTGTGATCCGTGTCAACAAGCAAAGAGTCATCAATTACCTTACCCAATTTCTACTAGTGTGTCTACTGCCCCTTTACAACTTATCTTTTCAGATGTATGGGGGCCAGCTCCTATTTCAGTTGGTAGATTTTCCTATTATGTAAGTTTTATTGATGACTATAGTAAATTTACTTGGATTTATCTGTTGAAAAAGCGATCTAATGTATTCCAAGTTTTCCTCAATTTCCAAAATCTTGTTGAACGCAAACTGAACTCTAAAATCATTGCTATGGAAAGTGACTGGGGTGGTGAGTATGAAAAACTAAATTCTTTCTTTCAAAAGCTTGGCATATCACACCATGTATCTTGTCCTCATGCTCACCAACAAAATGGATCCGCTGAAAGAAAGCACCGTCACATAGTTGATATGGGGCTTGCCTTGTTAGCAAATGCTTCCATGCCGCTTAAATTTTGGGATGAAGCATTCTTAACTGCTACATATCTCATCAACTTGCTTCCAAGTAAAGTTATCAAATTTGAAACACCCATTACACGACTTCTTGGTGTCACACCCAACTATACATCTCTTCGTATTTTTGGTTGTGCCTGTTGGCCCAATCTTAGGCCTTACAACACACGCGAACTCGCTTTCCGCTCAAAACGGTGTGTCTTTTTAGGCTATAGCCCCATGCATAAAGGGGTCAAGTGCCTTGATGTTCCTACTGGTCGGGTGTATATATCCAGAGATGTTGTATTTGATGAGTCCGTGTTTCCCTTTGCATCCCGTCATCCTAATGCTGGTGCACTTCTCCGCAAAGAAATTCTTCTTCTTCCTTCACATCTTCGGTCTTTTGATCATGGGGGCGACAACAATTGTACTAACCAATGTGATGATATTCCTGCTGGTACTGGTCTTTCTCTTATGCCTGTGCAGGTCCCTGGAGAAAACGGTGCTCAAAATGATCAAGATCTCGAAAATATGGCTGGTTTTGATCCTATATTTCATGCTGAGGAAGGAGACGAAGCTGGCACAGATGACGAAGAAGATCTGGCGGCGCCTGCCACCCCTGCACGCGCGCAGATCTCGGATCACGCGACCGCATCCGCCTCGGATCAAGCCCCTGATGGCTCCAGTCCTGGATCCAGGGCGGGCCACTCCCGTGCTGCCGCGTCAGCTTCAGGCGGGACCAGCAGCGGGGCCGAATCCCCCTCGCCCCGCGCGCCAGCGTCAGGCGGGACCAGCGGCGGGACCAGATCCTCTCCGCACCACGCGCGCCTCCAGTCGCGGTCGGGTGGCGGATCCTCTGCGCCAGTGCCTGTAGGAGGGGCAGCCACACCAGAAGCCACAGGATCCCCTGCGCATATGACGACAAATCAGTCCACTGCATCAGCAGATTCTCCTGGATCTTCTGTGGCAAGTATACCAACGGTGCAGCGAGAGGTTTCTTCACGTGTTATGACCCGGCTACAGAAAGGTATACGGAATCCTAAAATTAGGAAAGATGGAACTATACCATATGGAATGTTGTGTATTTCAGGAGAACTAACATCGTTGAAGAATGCACTTGATGATCCTAAATGGAAAAAGGCAATGGATGAGGAGTATTCTGCGCTCATGAGGAATAAGACTTGGCATCTTGTACCAAATCAGAGAGGTAAAAATATTATTGATTGCAAATGGGTATATAGAATTAAGAAGAAGGCAGATGGCTCCATTGACAGATATAAGGCACGTCTAGTTGCAAAGGGCTTTAAGCAACGTTATGGCATTGACTATGAGGACACCTTTAGTCCCGTTGTGAAAGCTGCAACTATCAGACTTGTGTTAGCCATTGCTGTATCCAGAGGATGGAGTTTAAGGCAGCTAGATGTACAGAATGCGTTTCTGCACGGTGTTCTGGAAGAGGAAGTGTTTATGAGACAACCACCTGGGTATGAGAGTAAGAAATTGCCACAGTATGTCTGCAAGCTTGATAAAGCACTCTATGGTCTAAAGCAAGCACCCAGAGCATGGTATTCCAGATTGAGCTCACAGTTAAAATATCTTGGCTTTGTTGCTTCCAAGGCTGACACATCCTTGTTTATTTATAACAAGGCATGAGTAGTCATTTTTGTGCTTATATATGTTGATGATATCATAGTAGCAAGTTCTTCACAAAATGCTACTAATGCTCTTTTGCATGATTTGAGCTTAGAGTTTGCCTTGAAGGACCTAGGTGATTTGCATTTCTTCTTGGGTATTGAAGTCAAGAAAACTCAAGATGGTATTGTGTTAAATCAGGAAAAATATATTCTTGAGCTTCTGTCTCGCATGGGGATGAAAAATTGCAAGCCAATGTCTACACCTTTATCCTCCTCAGAAAGTCTCTCAGCATATGAGGGTGAGCCACTTCAAGAGGAGGAGAGTACAAGGTATAGGAGTACTGTGGGAGCACTACAATATTTAACTCTCACACGTCCAGTTATCTCATTTGCTGTCAACAAGGTTTGTCAATATCTTCATGCACCTACTTCTGCACATTGGTCAGCTGTCAAGAGGATTGTGAGATATGTGAAACATACTATGGGAATAGGACTTCATTTCAAACGGGCTAATTCTTCTCTTGTGAGTGCATTCTCTGATGCTGACTGGGCAGGATGTAGTGATGACAGAAGATCAACTGGAGGTTTTGCAGTGTTCTTTGGATCTAATCTTATCTCCTGGAGTGCTAGAAAGCAAGCTACTGTGTCACGCTCAAGTACAGAAGCTGAATACAAGTCTTTGGCTAATGCAACTGCTGAGATCATTTGGGTTGAATCACTTCTTGAGGAATTGGGAATCAAGAAGAATCGTATCTCATGTTTATGGTGTGATAATTTGGGAGCAACATATCTGTCTGCAAATCCAGTGTTCCATGCCAGGACAAAGCACATAGAAATTGATTTTCACTTTGTACGAGAAAGGGTTGCGGCAAGGAAACTTGAGATTCGATTTATTCCTTCTAAGGATCAAGTGGCTGACGGTTTTACAAAAGCACTACCAGCAAGACCATTTGAAGAATTCAAGAGTAATCTTAACTTAGGTTAGTTGAGATTAAGGAAGGGTGTTAGAATATAGAGTTGTAATCTCAACCTCCTTCCATCTCTTGTATTCTACCCAAACTCTTTCTGTCATAACCTTGTACGTCAAGCCAGGCTTCGGCCACGCATCAATATAAACTACCACGCGGCTCCCTCGATGGAGTAGAAACGCTTCATATCTTTCACCGCCTTCTCCCCGGCCGGGAGCGACCGGAGTGCATCGAGCAGCGGCCCCGTGTACTCGCTGAACGTTGCTACCTCTGGCAGCCGGCGGTCATCGATGCCCGACGCGGCTAGGTCCGGCGCGTGGACGCGGTAGGCGTGCCCAGCCGCCGCAGCCGCAGACCGTAGCCCCGCCGCAACCTTGTACCAGCTCCAGCCTCCGTGGCACACGCCGTGGACGAGGATGATGTGCTTTACCTTTGCACCGCTATCCAGTGCCGCCTCCATGGATGATTGTCAAGAACAAGCCGATTGGCTCTTCTGTGCTCCCTCTTACACGATATTATGGTTTAAGTTACTGGAGATGGTGCTAGCTTTGACGGGTCTCTCGAGTACACGGCATTACTTTTCGTTTCTAAATTAGAAGTGGAGTTAGCGGCCGGCCAAGGCAGCTATGTGGAAAGCCGGCACTTGTGGATTAACAAATGGAAACAAAAGATCAAATGACACGGATGCTCCATGCTTATTACTATCCAGACGTTTAGTGCATCTCACTCAAACCGTCCGTAACTGACCGGACTGCACGGTCCGGACTTGTTGTGCCATCTGACGTGCTTCTGCATTGGTCCACAGAATGATCTTGACACATTTTCTCTCACAAAACAGAAACAAACTAGGAGGGTTTTGCGGACGTCCAGACAACACCAACAACTGCTCTGACCGCCCAGACCCATCCAAACGCTCCCCACCTTGTTCGCGCGCGTTCCCGTTTGGTGCCAGTTGCCTGAATTCATATGTCGTACAGCGGCCGCTCCGTATTGACGTCGGACCGGAATGGACATGACTTCTCATTGGCTCCGCCACTGAAGCAGCGCGCCGGCCGAGGGCGCTGCCCACAACACATCCCTGGTGTCCGTGCCTCTTCAATGCCGGAGACGTGTTACTTGACGGGAGGGGACGGATATCTATCACGCCCGGTGAATGTCCCGCCCATCCGTATGCCGCCATTAAGCAGACTCGTCGGCCGAGAAACCCACTCCGGCTCCATGCATTGACGCACCCGGACGCCTGGACTCACTGGAATTCACTATTTAAAGGTGGCCACACCTAGCTAACTCCATGCCATAACACAAACCACTCCACACCCTCCTCCCTTGCACCACATCCGCCATGATTGCAGGCGGCAACGCTCTGCGGGAGAGTCTTTTGATGGAGATAAAGCACGAGGTGGCCGCAATGGCCGCCCTTGCGGCCACCTGGCAGAGCTGCCGTGCCAGGCGGATCGAGGCCGGCATGCCGATCAACTTGCCCGAGGTCTTCGACGACAAGGATGACCCCACGGTGGAGACGGGCTCCGACGACACCGCATCGACCCACGCGCAAGTGCATGCCGTCTTCACCATGGAGCAGGCACATGCGCACTTCAACACCACCATGGCAGAGGAGCAGCTCGCGTTGGCGCCTGTGTCGGTGTTCCAGCAGGCGCAGGAGAAATAACGGTACAACTTGTTGCTCCTCGAGCAACACTGGCTGACGAAGGGCCTAATCGACAGCGAGCGCGCGAGCCAGGAGGCCATGGCCACGGCGAACCCCAACTTTGCCACGGAGTAGGGTGCAATCTACGAGGCCGCCCTGTTCAAGCCGTCGCTCGCCAGGAACATGCTGCCGTTGAGGCATAGCTGCAGGCAATCACGGACGAGAACAACGCCAGTTGCGCGTCCTACGAGCCGCCCGCGAACTTTCGGACGGCCCGATGGGACGACGAGAGTGCAAGCGCCTCCTTTTCCATCATGGACCTCACGTCCACCAGTGACGGACAAGACGCGGAGTCCTCCAAGGGTGAGTAGGGCATGGAAGGTGGTGGGGCCTTGTGTCCCATGTGGGCCGATTTGTCTCCCATGTTCAACCCTTTCTTACGTAGACCGCCCCTTCACTTCATCGGTCTTATTCCGATATTCATGGAGACGGCGGATGGGGGACACGATCCCAGGAAGGGAACAACAAGGGCTTGGACGCCAGACGCCACCGTAGGGTAGATTTAGGGTAGCATATTTTTTTTTTCTAAATGTTTGAAATGTAATGAAAATCATGCCATGTTTGCATGAATGTAGTCCCGTTTATATGAATCCGCCGTGTTTGCATAAATTTCGTCTATTTAGTTTCAATAATTGTGGAAATGCATGCGCGCAACATTGGATGGCAGCCTCTGGCAACAATGTCCGCGGGCTAGTCCCCCTGTCCGCGGACAGATGCCGGAGCAAATTTATGGGTCAACGTTGGAGATACCCTTAGCCTATAAAAACTTCTTATATTTTGGTACGGAGGTAATACTAGTTATTACACAGCACAGCAGCCGCCCATACTGCTGACTGCTTGATCTACATTGCTATAATACCACAATGACTCTCATATTGTGGTGATTGCACTGATTACCATTGTTCGTGCTATATTTCTGGACGTGCAAGTGCGGTGTTTTACGCAAGCAGTACAATTGTTTGATAGTTGTTGTGAGTCTGTATGATCCATATATTTAGAGTAAAATTCACACGGCTCTACTTGTACGGTTGTCACATCCCAGATTTTTCCAAATCTAGTATATTGAAAATTTCACAGTGAATTAAAAAACTTCAAGGAAAAACTCATGATTGCCTAGAATTGCTTGTGATTGACCTTGTTTGCTTGAATGTTTGCATATGAAGGGCAAAGCCTGATGCAACTAGTGGAAACCTAGCTAGACTTTAGTTGAAACCAAATTATTTTAAAATATTTATTTGGGCATAAGGCCATCCTTAATAAGACCCAAATGGTATTCAAGCCCAATGAAATTTCCCCTAAGTGGTTTGAGTTGGATTTGTTTTGGAATCAATTCAAAAGCCAAAGGGAAATATTTAAAAACGGATTTGCATTTATTTGGCAGGAAAAGGAAATTTCATAAGTACAAATGATGTGTTTGACCTTCTACCAATTTTCAAATTGGATTTGAAATACAATTGGTTTTGGAACAAAATTCAAATTCAAAAGGAAATATAAAGTGCAAAAAATATTTTTCCAAAATGCCCAAACAAAAAGTCTAGCAGATTAGGAATATCCCAAATAGATTTTAGAGCACCTTTTCTTTTGGAAGAAAATTCAAAATTCAAATGGATTTGAATTGAGTAGTTCATTGAAACGTCCATTTTGCATCATGATTTCTTACTGTTACTTATAGTGTTTTTAATCAATATAACACTTTGTGGAGCAATTCTAATGCCTTTTCTCTCTTAATATGCAAGATTTACATGAAGAGGGAGATTGCCGGCAGCTAGAATTCTGGACCTGAAAAAGCTATGTCAGAGATATCTATTCTGCACATCTCCAAATGAGCTGAAATTTCACGGACATTTATTTTGAAATAAATTAAAAATATTGGAGCAAAGAAGTACCAGAGGGGGCCACGCAGGTGCCCTCCAGGCACTAGGGTGCACCCTGCTGGCTTGTGGGGCCCCTGGCCAGCCTCCGGTGCCCGTCGTCTGGTATATAAGCCCATTTGCCCTAGAAAAAAAATAAGGAGAGTACGTTCGGAACGGAGCGCCGCCGTATCGAGGCGGAACTTAGGCAGGAGTACTTTTGCTCTTCCGCGGAGCGATTCCGTCGGGGACACTTCCCTCCGGGAGGGGGAAATCTAAGCCATCGTCATCACCAACAACCCTCTCATCGTGGGAGGACCAATATTCATCAAAATCTTCACTTGCACCATCTCATCTCAAACCCTAATTCGTGTCTTGTATTCAATCTTTGTATCAAATCCTCAAATTGGTACATGGGGGTTGCTAGTAGTGTTGTTGCTAGTTGGTTTATTTGGTGGAAGATTATATGTTCAGATCCATTATGCTATTCAATACCCATCTGATCTTGGACATTAATATGATGTGTGAGTAGTCACTTTTGTTCTTGAGGACATGGGAGAAGTCTTGTCATAAGTAATCATGTGAATCTGGTATTCGTTCGATATTTTGATGATATGTATGTTGTTGATACCCTTAGTGGTGTTATGTGAATGTCGACTACATGACACTTCACCATATTTGGGCATAAGTAAATGCATTGTGGAGTAGTAATTAGATGATGGGTTGCTGGAGTGACAGAAACTTAAACCCTAGTTTATGCGCTATTCCGTAAGGGGCTAATTTGGATCCATATGTTTAAGGCTATGGTTAGATTTATCTTAATTCTTCTTTCATAGTTATGGATGCTTGTGAGAGGGGTTGCCATAAGTGGGAGGCTTGTTCAAGTAAGAACAGTACCCAAGCACCGGTCCACCCACATATCAAATTATCAAAGTAGCAAATACGAATCAAACGAACATGATGAAAGTTACTAGATGAAATTCCCGTGTGTCCTCAAGAACACTTAGCTTTTTATAAGAGATCGTTCCGGCATGTCCTTTGCAACAAAAAGGATTGGGCTACGTTGCTGCACCTTAGTTACTAATGCTGCTTATCACTTGTTACAAATTATCTTGCTATCAAACTACTCGTTACCGATAATTTCAGTGCTTGCAGAAAATACCTTGATGAAAACTTCTTGTCATTTCCTTTTGCTTCTCGTTGGGTTCGATACTCTTACTTATGGAAAGGACTACGATTGATACCCTATACTTGTGGGTCATCAAGGCTCTTTTCTGGTACCGTTCCCACGGAGTGCTCTGGTAATGGAATTCAGCAAGGAAACATTTATATTACGTGCTGAAATTTACTGTTACTTGTTATTATGGAAAACCACCCTTTGAGGGGTTTGTTCGGGGTATCTTCACCTCGACCAGAAGCACAAAGAGTTACTCCTCAACCTACTGCACCTACTGAAAATATTTCTTATGAGATTCCCTTAGGTATGATAGAGAAACTGCTAGCTAATTCTTATGTAGGAGATGGAATGCTACATCCTGATTTGCACTTAATCTATGTAGATGAAGTTTGTGGATTATTTTAGCTTGCAGGTTTACTCGGAGATGAAGTTAAGAAGAAGGTTTTCCCTTTATCTTTGAAGGGAAAGGCGTTGCCATGATATAGGCTATATGATGATATTGGAATATGGGATTGGAATCGGCTAAAATTGGAATTTCATAAAAAAATACCCCATGCATCTGGTTCATCGTGATCATAATTATATATAAAATATTTGGCCTCGTGAAGGATAAAGCATTGCTCAAGCTTGGGGGATGATGCTTGTAATTTGCGTTGGTATTTCCCCAAGGGGAGAGGATGATCCAGCACAACAGAGGTAAGTATTTCCCTCAGTTATGAAACCAAGGTTACCAGTCCAGTAGGAGAACCAAGCAACACTATGTAAATAGCACCTACACACAAACAACAAATACTTGCAACCCAACGAGTAAGAGGGGTTGTCAATCCCTCAACGGTATTGAGATAGATTAAATTGTATAGGTTTTGATAAATAAATCTAACAAAAATACAAAATAAAATAAATAAAATAAAATTGCAGCAAGGTATTTTTGGTTTTGATATATGATAGGACATAGACCCGGGGGCCATAGTTTTCACTAGAGGCTTCTCTCGAGAAAATAGCATACGGTGGGTAAACAAATTACTGTTGGGGAATTGATAGAAAAGCAAATAATCATGACGACATCCAAGGCAATGATCATGTATATAGGAATCACGTCCAAGATTAGTAGACCGAGATTCTGCATCTACTACTATTACCCCACACATCAACCGCTATCCAGCATGCATCTAGTGTATTAAGTTCTTGGGAAAATGGAGTAATGCAATAAGAACGATGACATGATGTAGACAAGATAAACTCGCGTATGAATAAACCCCATCTTGTTACCCTTAATAGTAACGATACATGCATTCCATGCCTCTTCCTATCACTGAGATCGAGCACCGCAAGATCGAGCCCATTACAAAGCACCTCTTCCCATGGCAAGATAAATCACTCTAGTTGGCCAAACCAAACCAATAAATCCAAAAAGAAATACGTGGCTATAAAAATCATGCATAAAAGAGTTCAACAAAGACTCAAATAATATTCATGGATAGAACTGATCATAAACTCACAATTCATCGGACCCGACAAAGACACTGCAAAAAAGATTTGCATCAAATAGATCTCCAAGAACATCGAGGAGAACATTGTATTGAAGATCAAAAAGAGAGAAGAAGTCATCTAGCTACTAACTACGGACCAGTAGGTTTGTGGTAAACTACTCACGCATCATCAGAGGGGCAACAAGGATGATGAAGAACCCCTCCGTGATCGTTTCCCCCTCTGGCAGAGTGCCAGAAAAGGCCTCTAGATTGAATCTCGTGGTTCTGGAACTTGCATGGCAGAAAAAGTATTTTGTTGACTCCCCTAGGGTTTTTGGGATTTTAGAGGATTTATAGAGGCGGAGGTAGGTCAAGGGGGTGCCTGTGGGCCCCACTACCCACCAGGGCGCGCTGGAGCCCCCTTGCACGCCTTGGTGCCTAGTGGGCCCCACGAGCATCCCTCGCGCCCTCGAGAAGCTTCCTAGGTGTCTTCCTGCCAGAAAAAAATCTCCAAAAAGTTTCGTGGCATTTGGACTTTGTTTGGTATTGATATTCTGCAAAGTAAAAACAAGCAAAAAGACAACAACTGGCACTGGGCACTATGTCAATAGGTTAGTCCCAAAAAATAATATAAAGTTGCTAGTAAATGTATATAAACATCCAAGATTGATAATATAGTAGCATGGAACAATAAAAAGTTATAGATACTTTGGAGACGTATCAACATCCCCAAGCTTAATTCCCGTTCGTCCTCGAGTAGGTAAATGATTAAAATAGAATTTTTGATGTGGAATGCTGCCTATCATATTCATCAAATATTCTTTTCGTTTGTAGCATGGACATTTGGAATTTAGATGATTCAAAGAAATTGTCTATAATTGACATGAGGATATCAATACTCAAGCATATCAACAAGCAATGATGTCTTTCAAATATCAACGCTAAAGAAAGCTATCCTTAGCCCATTATGCTCAATCACTGATCCATTCATGAAACACACTCAAATATTAGCTACATAAAATGCACAAGTGTGGTAATAGTGTTCCCTAGTTGGTGCTTTATAAGAAAAGATGGAGACTCAATAAAAATAAAAATTGAATAAAAGTAAATAGATAGGCCCTTCGAAGAGGGAAGCAAAGATTTGTAGAGGTGCTAGAGCTCAGAGCTTAAATTGAGAGATAAAATTGTTTTGAGAGGCATGCTTTTCCTGTCAACGAAAATGACCGAGAATTTGCAATATCTTCCATGCTAGGTAAATCATAGGCGGTTCCCAAACATAAAATAAGGTTTATTCCCTTTCAACCATTCTTTCACAATCCATGGCTAGCCTTATCCACAGGTGCCTTCCATACCAACACTTTCCAAGGAATTTATTATGAATAACATAAATAAAAAAATCATTTCAGGACTGGGCATCCCTATTACCTGCCACATTGTCGTGCAATGACAAGTGAATAAACACTCATCTTGAGAATAGCGTACCTAGGGTGGAAAATATTGGCCACCCCTGCCGCTTCATGAGTGGTACGAGCACACAAAAAGGAAATTCATCTTAAAATTAGAGTTGGCACATACAAATTTACTTGGAACGACATAGAAATACCGCATATAGGTAGGTATGGTGGACTCATTTGGCACAACTTTGGTTTAAGGATTTGGATGCACAAGCTGTATTTCCGCTTAGTACAAGTGAAGGCTAGCAAATAGATTGAGAAGCAACCAACCAAAAAACAAAAATGATCATAAACGAGCATTGAACATAACCAACACTGAATAATGCACCACAAGTAGGATGTAAATTAGTTGCATAACTATTGACTTTCGTGCTTGCATAGGGAATCAGAAACCTTAACACCAATATTCTTACTAAAGCACAATTACTCACCAACATAACTGACATATTACTATCTCCATATCTCAAAACTATTGCAAGGAATCAAGTTTATAATATCCAATGATCTTCATGAAAGTTTTTATTATATCCCTCTTGAATATCTATCACTTTGGGACCAAATTCACATCTTAAGCAAATTACCATTGCTAATAACAAGCTCTCAAATAAGTTTAAGTGAAGCACGAGAGCATAAATGTCTTTTCAAAATTTTCATATCTCAAAATAATATAAGTGAAGCATGAGAGGATATTTCTTCAAAATTTACTAACTCTCAAAATAATCTAAGTGAAGCATGAGAGCATATTTCTTCAAAATTTTACTAACTCTCAAAATAATCTAAGTGAAGCATGAGAGTACTTCTCCAAAAATTAAACCACCACCGTGCTCAAAAAGATATAAGTGAAGCACTAGAGCAATTCCATAGCTCAAAAAATTTAAGTGAAACACATAGATCAATTCTAACAAATCATAGCATCATTATGGCTCTCTCAAATAGGTGTGTCTACTAAGGATGATTGTGACAAACTGAAAATAGAAACAAGCAAAGACTCATATAATAGAAGACTCTCCAAGCAAAACTCATGACATGTGACAAATAAAAATATATCTCCAAGTAAAATTACCGATGGTCGTTAGAAGAAAGAGGGGATGCCTTCCAGGGCATCCCCAAGCTTAGTTGCTTGGGGATGCAAAAAATGGTTAATCCTATACCAAGCATCTTTAAGATTTTCTCCTTGTTTTTGCTTGAACTAGAGAACTTCAAAATCTGGTGACAGAGGAGGGATAGTTATGCTAGTCATGATGACAAGATAACCAAGACAAAAAGGCAAACGAAACATATTTTTGTATTTTTGTGAAAAAAATTAGAAGTGGGGGAGATGAAAATTAGATGCAAATGGCAAATAAAGTAAATTACAAGGAGATGAGAGTTTATGCATAGGTATTTGATAGATGTTGATGATGTCTCCCCGGCAACGGCACCAGAAATTCTTCCGGATGCTTGTAATCTGCGTTGTTATTTCCCAAAGAGAAGACGATGATGCAGTAGAACATAGGTAAGTATTTCCCTAAGTTATGAAACCAAGGTTATAAATCTAGTAGGAGAACCAAGCAACACTATGTAAACAGCACCAGCGCACAAACAACAAATACTTGCAACCCAACGAGTAAGAGGGGTTGTCAATCCCTCAACGGTATTGAGATAGATTAAATTGTATAGGTTTTGATAAATAGATCTAACAAAAATAAAAAATAAAAAATAAAATAAAATTGCAGCAAGGTATTTTTGTTTTGATATATCATAGGAAATAGACCCCGGGCCATAGTTTTCACTAGAGGCTTCTCTCGAGAAAATTGCATACGGTGGGTAAACAAATTACTATTGGGCAATTGATTGAAAATCAAATAATTATGATGATATCCAAGGCAATGATCATGTATATAGGCATTGTGGGGAAACGTAGCAGAAATTCAAAATTTTTCCTACGAATCACCAAGATCTATCTATGGAGAGACCAGCAACGAGTAGAAGGAGAGTGCATCTACATACCCTTGTAGATCGCTAAGCGGAAGCGTTCAAGTGAATGGGGTTGATGGAGTCGTACTCGTCGTGATTCAGATCACCGATGATCCTAGTGCCGAACGGACGGCACCTCCGCGTTCAACACACGTACAGATCGACGATGTCTCCCACGCCTTGATCCAGCAAGGAGAGAGGGAGAGGTTGAGGAAGACTCCATCCAGCAGCAGCACAACGGCGTGGTGGTGATGGAGGAGCGTGGCAATCCTGCAGGGCTTCGCCGAGCACCTACGGGAGAGGAGATGTGTCACGGGAGGGAGAGGGAGGCAACCAAAGGCCTTAGGTCTGATTGCTCCTCCTTTTCCCCACTATATATAGGGCCAAGGGAGAGGGGGAGGGCGCAGCCTTGCCCCCTCCTCCAAGGAAGGGGTGCGGCTAAGGATGGGGAGGAGTCCATCCTCCCCAAGGCACCTCGGAGGTGCCTTCCCTTTTAGGACTCTTCCCTCTCCAAGTTTCCTTGCGCATGGGCCTCTTGGGGCTGGTGCCCTTGGCCCATGTAGGCCAAGGCGCACCCCCTACAGCCCATGTGGCCCCCCGGGGCAGGTGGCCCCACTCGGTGGGCCCCCGGGACCCTTTCGGTGGTCCCGGTACAATACCGATGACCCCGAAACTTGTCCCGATGGCCGAAACAGGACTTCCTATATATAAATCTTTACCTCCGGACCATTCCGGAACTCCTCGTGACGTCCGGGATCTCATCCGGGACTCCGAACAACATTCGGTAACCACATACAAGCTTCCTTTATAACCCTAGCGTCATCGAACCTTAAGTGTGTAGACCCTACGGGTTCGGGAGACATGCAGACATGACCGAGACGTTCTCCGGTCAATAACCAACAGCGGGATCTGGATACCCATGATGGCTCCCACATGTTCCACGATGATCTCATCGGATGAACCACGATGTCAAGGACTCAATCGATCCCGTATACAATTCCCTTTGTCTAGCGGTATTTTACTTGCCCGAGATTCGATCGTCGGTATACCGGTACCTTGTTCAATCTCGTTACCGGCAAGTCACTTTACTCGTTCCGTAACACATCATCCCGTGATCAACTCCTTGGTCACATTGCGCATATGATGATGTCCTACCGAGTGGGCCCAGAGATACCTCTCCGTTTACACGGAGTGACAAATCCCAGTCTCGATCCGCATAAAACAATAGATACTTTCGGAGATACCTGTAGTGCACCTTTATAGTCACCCAGTTACGTTGTGACGTTTGATACACCCAAAGCACTCCTACGGTATCCAGGAGTTACACGATCTCATGGTCAAAGGAAGAGATACTTGACATTGGCAAAGCTCTAGCAAATGAACTACACGATCTTTTGTGCTAGTCTTAGGATTGGGTCTTGTCCATCACATCATTCTCCTAATGATGTGATCCCGTTATCAACGACATCCAATGTCCATAGCCAGGAAACCATGACTATCTGTTGATCACAACGAGCTAGTCAACTAGAGGCTCACTAGGGACATATTGTGGTCTATGTATTCACACGTGTATTACGATTTCCGGATAATACAGTTATAGCATGAATAAAAGACAATTATCATGAACAAGGAAATATAATAATAATAATTTTATTATTGCCTCTAGGGCATATTTCCAACAGTCTCCCACTTGCACTAGAGTCAATAATCTAGTTCACATTGTCATGTGATTAACACTCACAGGTCACATCACCATGTGACTAATACCCAAGAGTTTACTAGAGTCAGTAGTCTAGTTCACATCACTATGTGATTAATACTCAATGAGTTTTAGGTTTGATCATGTTGCTTGTGAGAGAGGTTTTAGTCAACGGGTCTGAACCTTTCAGATCCGTGTGTGCTTTACAAATCTCTATGTCATCTCCTAGATGCAGCTACCACGCTCTATTTGGAGCTATTCCAAATAACTATTCTACTTGGAGCTATTCTAAATTATTGCTCCATTATATGTATCCGGTCTCTCTACTCAGAGCTATCCGGATAGGTGTCAAGCTTGCATCGTCGTAACCTTTACGACGAACTCTTTTACCACCTCCATAATCGAGAAAATTCCTTAGTCCACTAGTTACTAAGGATAACTTTGACCGCTGTCCTGTGAGCCATTCTTGGATCACTCTTGTACCCCTTGACTGACTCATGGCAAGGCACACTTCAGGTGCGGTACACAGCATAGCATACTGAAGAGCCTATGTCTTAAGCATAGGGGACGACCTTCGTCCTTTCTCTCTATTCTGCCGTGGTCGAGCTTTAAGTCTTAACTTCATACCTTATAACTCAGGCAAGAACTCCTTCTTTGACTGGTCCATCTTGAACACCTTCAAGATCATGTCAAGGTATGTGCTCATTTGAAAGTATTATTAAGCATTTTGATCTATTCTTATAGATCTTGATGCTCAATGTTTAAGTAGCTTAATCCAGGCTTTCCATTGAAAAACACTTTCAAAATAACCCTATATGCTTTCCAGAAATTCTACATCATCTCTGATCATCAATATGTCAACAACATATACTCATCAGAAATTCTATAGTGCTCCCACTCACTTCTTTGGAAATACAAGTTTCTCATAAACTTTGTACAAACCCAAAATCTTTGATCATCTCATCAAAGCGTTCATTCCAACTCCGAGATGCTTACTCCAGTCCTTAAAAGGATCGCTGGAGCTAGCATACCTTTTAGCATCCTTAGGATTGACAAAAACTTTTCTGATTGTATTGCATACAACCTTTCCTTACGAAAACTAGTAAGGAAACTTGTCTTGACATCCATCTGCCAGATTTCATAAATGCAGCTAATGCTAACATGAATTCGACGGACTTTAAGCATCGCTACGGATGAGAAAATCTCATCGTAGTCAACTCCTTGAACTTGTGGAAAAACTTTTCGCCACAAGTCGAGCTTCATGGACGGTGACATTACCATCCACGTCCGTCTTCTTCTTAAAGATCCATTTATCTTAATGGCTTGCCGATCATCGGGCAAGTCCACCAAAGTCCATGGATCCGTTCTCGGATTTTATGGCCTCGAGCCATTTATCGGAATCCGGGCTCACCATTGCTTCTCCATAGCTCGTAGGTTCATTGTTGTCTAGCAACATGACTTCCAAGACAGGATTACCGTACCACTCTGAAGTAGTACGTATCCTTGTCACCCTACGAGGTACGGCAGTGATTTGATCCGAAACTTCATGATCAATATCATAAGCTTCCACTTCAATTGGTGTAGGTGCCACGGGAACAACTTCCTGTGCCCTGCTACACACTGGTTGAAGTGATGGTTTAATAACCTCATCAAGTCTCCACCATCCTCCCACTCAACTCTTTCGAGAGAAACCTTTCCTCGAGAAAGGACCCGATTCTAGAAACAATTCATATTGCTTTCGGATCTGAATTAGGAGGTATACCCAACTGTTTTGGGTGTCCTATGAAGATGTATTTTATCCGCTTTGGGTTCGAGCTTATCAATCCTGAAACTTTTTCACATAAGCGTCACAGCCCCAAACCTTTAAGAAACGACAACTTAGGTTTCTCCAAACGGTGTCGTCTCAACGGAATTACGTGGTGCCCTATTTAAAGTGAATGTGGTTGTCTCTAATGTCTAACCCATGAACGATAGTGGTAATTCGATAAGAGACATCATGGTACGCACCATATCCAATAGGGTGCAACTATGATGTTCGGACACACCATCACACTATGGTGTTCCAGGCGGTATTAATTGCGAAACAATTTCCACAATGTCTTAATTGTGTGCCAAAACTCGTAACTTAGATATTCATCTCTATGATCGTATCATAGAAATTTTATCCTCTTGTCACAATGATCTTCTACTTCACTCTGAAATTACTTGAACCATTCAATAATTCAGACTTGTGTTTCATCAAGTAAATATTCTCAACATCTACTCGAATCATCTGTGAAGTAAGAACATAACGATATTCACTGCATGCCTCAGCACTTATTGGACTGCACACATCAAAATGTGTTACTTCCAACAAGTTGCTATCTTGTTCCATCTTACTGAAACCGAGGCTTTTCAGTCATCTTGCCCATGTGGTATGATTTGCATATCTCAAGTGATTCAAAATCAAGTGAGTTCAAATGGTCCATTTGCATGGAGTTTCTTCATGCATATATACCAATAGACATGGTTCGCATGTCTCAAACTTTTCAAAAACGAGTGAGTCCAAAGATCCATCAACATGGAGCTTCTTCATGCGTTTTAAACCAATATGACTTACATGGCAGTGCCACAAGTAAGTGGTACTATCATTACTATCTTTTGGCATGAACATGTGTATCACTACGATCGAGATTCAATAAACCATTCATTTCAGGTGTAAGACCATTGAAGGTATTATTCAAATAAACAGAGTAACCATTATTCTCCTTAAATGAATAACCGTATTTCGATAGACATAATCCAATCATGTCTATGCTCAACACAAACACCAATCTCGATGGTAGAGGGAGCGTACGATATTTGATCACATCAAACTTGGAAACACTTCCAACACATATCGTCAGCTCACCTTTAGCTAGTCTCCGTTTTATTCCGTAGCTTTTATTTCGAGTTACTAACACTTAGCAACCGAACCGGTATCTAATACCCTGGTGCTACTAGGAGTACTAGTAAAGTACACATTAACACAATGTATATCCAATATACTTCTATCGACCTTGCCAGCCTTCTCATCTGCCAAGTATCTAGGGTAATCCTGCTCCAGTGGTTGTTCCCCTTATTACAGAAGCACTTAGTCTCGGGTTTGGGTTCAACCTCGGGTTTCTTCATTGGTGCAGCAGCTGATTTGCCGTTTCATGAAGTATCCCTTCCTTCCCTTGCCCTTCTTGAAACTAGTGGTTTCATCAACCATCAACAATTGATGCTCCTTCTTGATTTCTACTTTCGCGATGTCAAACAACGCGAATACCTCAAGGATCATCATCTCTATCCTTGATATGTTATAGTTCATCACGAAGCTCTAGCAGCTTGGTGGCAATGACTTTGGGGAAACATCACTATCTCATCTGGAAGATCAACTCCCACTCGATTCAAGTGATTGTTGTACTCAGACAATCTGAGCACAAGCTCAACGATTGAGCTTTTCTCCCTTAGTTTGCAGGCTAAGAAAATCGTCGGAGGTCTTATACCTCTTGACGTGGGCACGAGCCTGAAATCCCAATTTCAGCCCTCGAAACATCTCATATGTTCCGTGACGTTTCGAAAACGTCTTTGGTGCCTCAATTCTAAACCGTTGAACTGAACTATCACGTAGTTATCAAAACGTGTATGTTTGATGTTAGAAACATCCACAAACGACGTTTGGGGTTCAGCACATTGAGCAGTGCATTAAGGACATAAGCTTTCTACTGTCCGCATAATCGCTACTTTCAACTTTCAACTATATTTTCTCTAGGAACATAACTAAAACAGTAGAACTATAGCGTGAACTACGACATAATTTGCAAAAGGTCTTTTGACTATGTTTAGGATAATTAAGTTCATCTTATGAACTCCCACTCAGATAGACATCCCTCTAGTCATCTAAGTGATTACATGATCCGAGTCAACTAGGCCGTGTCCGATCATCACGTGAGACGGACTAGTCAACGTCGGTGAACATCTTCATGTTGATCGTATCTACTATACGACTCATGCTCGACCTTTCGGTCTCCGTGTTCCGAGGCCATGTCTGTACATGCTAGGCTCGTCAAGTTAACCCTAAGTGTTTTCGCTGTGTAAAACTGTCTTACACCCGTTGTATGTGAACGTAAGAATCCATCACACCCGATCATCACGTGGTGCTTAGAAGCGACGAACTGTAGCAACGGTGCACAGTTAGGGGAGAACACTTCTTGAAATTTGTGTAAGGGATCATCTTATTTACTACCGTCGTCCTAAGCAAACAAGATGCATAAACATGATAAACATCACATGCAATCAAATAGTGACATGATATGGCCAATATCATTTTGCTCCTTTTGATCTTCATCTTCGGGATCTCTATCATCATGATCTCTATCATCGTGTCTTCATGAAGTTGTCACGCCAACGACTACTTCTACTTCTATGGCTAACGCGTTTAGCAATAAAGTAAAGTAAGTTACATGGCGTTCTTCAATGACACGCAGGTCATACAAAAAAATAAAGACAACTCCTATGGCTCCTGCCGGTTGTCATACTCATCGACATGCAAGTCGTGAATCCTATTACAAGAACATGATCAATCTCATACATCACATATCATTCATCACATTCTTCTTGGCCATATCACATCACATAGCATACCCTGCAAAAACAAGTTAGACGTCCTCTAATTGTTGTTGCATGTTTTACGTGGCTGCTATGGGTTTCTAGCAAGAACGTTTCTTACCTACGCAAGACCACAACATGATATGCCAATTGCTATTTACCCTTCATAAGGACCCTTTTCATCGAATCCGTTCCGACTAAAGTGGGAGAGACTGGCACCCGCTAGCCACCTTATGCATCAAGTGCATGTCAATCGGTGGAACCTGTCTCACGTAAGAGTACGTGTAAGGTCGGTCCGGGCCGCTTCATCCCACAATACCGTCGAAACAAGATTGGACTAGTATCGGTAAGCATATTGAACAACATCAACGCCCACAACTACTTTGTGTTCTACTCGTGCAAAGAATCTACGCAATAGACCTAGCTCATGATGCCACTGTGGGGAAACGTAGCAGAAATTCAAATTTTTTCCTACGAATCACCAAGATCTATCTATGGAGAGACCAGCAACGAGTAGAAGGAGAGTGCATCTACATACCCTTGTAGATCGCTAAGCGGAAGCGTTCAAGTGAACGGGGTTGATGGAGTCGTACTCGTCGTGATTCAGATCACCGATGATCCTAGTGCCGAACGGACGGCACCTCCGCGTTCAACACACGTACAGATCGACGATGTCTCCCACGCCTTGATCCAGCAAGGAGAGAGGGAGAGGTTGAGGAAGACTCCATCCAGCAGCAGCACAACGGCGTGGTGGTGATGGAGGAGCGTGGCAATCCTGCAGGGCTTCGCCGAGCACCTACGGGAGAGGAGATGTGTCACGGGAGGGAGAGGGAGGCAACCAAAGGCCTTAGGTCTGATTGCTCCTCCTTTTCCCCACTATATATAGGGCCAAGGGAGAGGGGGAGGGCGCAGCCTTGCCCCCTCCTCCAAGGAAGGGGTGCGGCTAAGGATGGGGAGGAGTCCATCCTCCCCAAGGCACCTCGGAGGTGCCTTCCCCTTTTAGGACTCTTCCCTCTCCAAGTTTCCTTGCGCATGGGCCTCTTGGGGCTGGTGCCCTTGGCCCATGTAGGCCAAGGCGCACCCCCTACAGCCCATGTGGCCCCCCGGGGCAGGTGGCCCCACTCGGTGGGCCCCCGGGACCCTTCCGGTGGTCCCGGTACAATACCGATGACCCCGAAACTTGTCCCGATGGCCGAAACAGGACTTCCTATATATAAATCTTTACCTCCGGACCATTCCGGAACTCCTCGTGACGTCCGGGATCTCATCTGGGACTCCGAACAACATTCGGTAACCACATACAAGCTTCCTTTATAACCCTAGCGTCATCGAACCTTAAGTGTGTAGACCCTACGGGTTCGGGAGACATGCAGACATGACCGAGACGTTCTCCGGTCAATAACCAACAGCGGGATCTGGATACCCATGATGGCTCCCACATGTTCCACGATGATCTCATCGGATGAACCACGATGTCAAGGACTCAATCGATCCCGTATACAATTCCCTTTGTCTAGCGGTATTTTACTTGCCCGAGATTCGATCGTCGGTATACCGATACCTTGTTCAATCTCGTTACCGGCAAGTCACTTTACTCGTTCCGTAACACATCATCCCGTGATCAACTCCTTGGTCACATTGCGCATATGATGATGTCCTACCGAGTGGGCCCAGAGATACCTCTCCGTTTACACGGAGTGACAAATCCCAGTCTCGATCCGCATAAAACAATAGATACTTTCGGAGATACCTGTAGTGCACCTTTATAGTCACCCAGTTACGTTGTGACGTTTGATACACCCAAAGCACTCCTACGGTATCCAGGAGTTACACGATCTCATGGTCAAAGGAAGAGATACTTGACATTGGCAAAGCTCTAGCAAATGAACTACACGATCTTTTGTGCTAGTCTTAGGATTGGGTCTTGTCCATCACATCATTCTCCTAATGATGTGATCCCGTTATCAACGACATCCAATGTCCATAGCCAGGAAACCATGACTATCTGTTGATCACAACGAGCTAGTCAACTAGAGGCTCACTAGGGACATATTGTGGTCTATGTATTCACACGTGTATTACGATTTCCGGATAATACAGTTATAGCATGAATAAAAGACAATTATCATGAACAAGGAAATATAATAATAATAATTTTATTATTGCCTCTAGGGCATATTTCCAACAGGCATTGCATCCAAGATTAAGACCATAATGATTTTGCATCTACTACTATTACCCCATGCATCGACCGCTATCCAGCATGCATCTAGTGTATTAAGTTCATGGGAAAACAGAGTAATGCAATAATAATGATGACATGATGTAGACAAGATAAACTCACGTATGAATAAACCCCATGTTTTTACCCTTAATAGCACGATACATGCGTGTCATGTCTCTTTCTGTCACTGAGATTGAGCACCACAAGATCAAACCCATTACAAAGCACCTCTTCCCATGGTAAGATAAATCAATCTAGTTGGCAAAATCAAACCAATAAATCGGAGAAGAATTACGAGGCTATAATAATCATGCATAAAAGAGTTCAGCAAAGACTCAAATGATACTCATGGATAGAACTGATCATAAACTCACAATTCATCGGATCCCAACAAACACACCGCAAAAAGAGTTACATCAAATAGATCTCCAAGAACATCAAGGAGAACATTGTAATGGAGATCAAAAAGAGAGAAGAAGTCATCTAGCTACTAACTATGGACCCGTAGGTCTATGGTAAACTGCTCATGCATCATCGAAGGGGCAACAAGGATGATAAAAAACCCCTCCGTGACCGTTGCCCCCTCTCGCAGAGTGCTGGAAAAAGGCCTTTGGAACTTGTGGCGGCGGAAAAAGTATTTCATCGACTCCCCTAGGGTTTTTGGGATTTTATAGTATTTATAGAGGTGGAGGTAGGTCAAGGGGGAACCCGTGGGCCCCACTACCCACCAGGGCTGTTGGGTAATGCAGTAATTTCAAAAAAATTCCTACGCACACGCAAGATCTATCATGGTGATGCATAGCAACGAGAGGGAAGATTGTTGTCCACGTACCCTCGTAGACCATAAGCGGAAGCGTTATGAAAACGCGGTTGATGTAGTCGTATGTCTTCACGATCCGACTGATCCTAGTACCGAAAGTATGGCACCTCCGCGATCTGCACACGTTCGGCTCGGTGACGTCCAATGAACTCTCGATCCAGCTGAGTGTCGAGGGAGAGCTTCGTCAGCACGACGGCGTGATGACGGTGATGATGAAGCTACCGGTGCAGGGCTTCGCCTAAGCACTACGACGATATGACCGATTTGGATTATGGTGGAGGGGGCACCGCACACGGCTAAGACAATGATCAACTTGTGTGTCTATGGGGTTCCTACATATTCTATGAAGATCTTCATCGGTCAAACCGCACAACAACATACGTTGTTCCCTTTGTCATCGGTATGTTACTTGCCCGAGATTCGATTGTTGGTATCTCAATACCTAGTTCAATCTCGTTACCGGCAAGTCTCTTTACTCGTTCCGTAATGCATCACCCTGCAACTAACTCATTATTCACATTGCTTGCAAGGCTTATAGTGATGTGCATTACCGAGAGGGTCCAGAGATAACTCTCCGACACACAGAGTGACAAATCCTAATCTTGATCTATGCAAACTCAACAAACACCATCGGAGACACCTGTAGAGCATCTTTATAGTCACCCAGTTACGTTGTGACGTTTGATAGCACACTAAGTGTTCCTCAAGTATTCGGGAGTTGCATGATCTCATAGTCATAGGAACATGTATAAGTTATGGAGAAAGCAATAATAGTAAACTAAACGATCATCGTGCTAAGCTAACAGATGGGTCAAGTCAATCACATCATTTTCTAATGATGTGATCCCGTTAATCAAATGACAACTCATGTCTATGGTTAGGAAACATAACCATCATTGATTCAACGAGCTAGTCAAGTAGATGCATACTAGTGACACTCTGTTTCTTTATGTATTCACACATGTACTAAGTTTTCGGTTAATACAATTCTAGCATGAATAATAAACATTTATCATGATATAAGGAAATATAAATAACAACTTTATTATTGCCTTTATTTCGTTCAGTCTCCCACTTGCACCAGAGTCAATAATCTAGATTACATTGTAATGATTCTAACACCCACGGAGTCTTGGTGCTGATCATGTTTTGCTCGTGAGGGAGGCTTAGTCAACGGGTCTGCAACATTCAGATCTGTATGTATCTTGCAAATCTCTATGTCTCCCTCCCTGACTTGATCGCGGATGGAATTGAAGCACCTCTTGATGTGCTTGGTTCTCTTGTGAAATCTGGATTCCTTTGCCAAAGCAATTGCACCAGTGTTGTCACAAAAGATTTTCATTGGACCCGATGCACTAGGTATGAGATCTAGATCGGATATGAACTCCTTCATCCAGACTCCTTCATTTGCTGCTTCCGAAGCAGCTATGTACTCCGCTTCACATGTATATCCCGCCACGACGCTCTGCTTCGAACTGCACCAACTGACAGCTCCACCATTTAATAAAAATATGCATCCAGTTTGTGATTTAGAGTCATCCAGATCAGTGTCAAAGCTTGTATCGACGTAACCATTTACGACGAGCTCTTTGTCACCTCCATAAACGAGAAACATATCCTTAGTCCTTCTTAGGTATTTCAGGATGTACTTGACCTTGTCCAGTGATCCACTCCTGGATTACTTTGGTACCTCCCTACTAAACTAATAGCAAGGCACACATCAGGTCTGGTACACAACATTGCATACATGATAGAACCTATGGCTGAAGCATAGGGAATGACTTTCATTTTCTCTCTATCTTCTACAGTGGTCAGGCATTGAGTCTGACTCAAGTTCACACCTTGTAACATAGGCAAGAACCCTTTCTTTGCCTGATCCATTTTGAACTTCTTCAAAACTTATCAAGGTATGTGCTTTGTGAAAGTCCTATTAAGCATCTTGATCTATGTCCATAGATCTTGATGCCCAACATATAAGAAGCTTCACCGAGGTCTTTCATTGAAAAATTCTTATTCAAGTATCCTTTTATGCTATTCAGAAATTCAGTATAATTTCCGATCAACAATATGTCATCTACATATAATATCAGAAATGCTACAGAGCTCCCACTCACTTTTTTGTAAATACAGGCTTCTCCAAAAGTCTGTATAAAACCATATGCTTTGATCACACTATCAAAGCGTATATTCCAACTTCGAGTGGCTTGCACCAGTCCATAAATGGATCGCTGGAGCTTGCACACTTGGTTAGCACCTTTTGGATTGTCAAAACCTTTTGGTTGCATCATATACAACTCTTCTTTAAGATATCCATTAAGGAATGTTATTTTAACATCCATTTGCCAAATTTCATAATCATAAAATGCGGCAATTGCTAACATGATTCGGACGGACTTAAGCATCGCTACGGGTGAGAAGGTCTCATCGTAGTCAACTCCTTGAACTTGTTGAAAACCTTTTGCAACAAGTCGAGCTTTGTAGACAGTAACATTACCGTCAGCGTCAGTCTTCTTCTTGAAGATCCATTTATTCTCTATGGCCTACCGATCAACGAGCAAGTCAACCAAAGTCCACACTTTGTTCTCATACATGGATCCCATCTCAGATTTCATGGCCTAAAGCCATTTTGCGGAATCTGGGCTCATCATCACTTCCTCATAGTTTGTAGGTTCATCATGGTCAAGTAACATGACCTACAGAACAGGATTACCGTACCACTCTGGTGCTTATCTTACTCTGGTTGACCTACGAGGTTTGTTAGTAACTTGATCAGAAGCTTCATGATCATTATCATTAGCTTCCTCACTTATTGGTGTAGGAGTCACTGGAACTGATTTCAGTGATGAACTATTTTCCAATAAGGGAGCAGGTACAATTACCTCATCAAGTTCTAGTTTCCCCCCACTCACTTCTTTTGAGAGAAACTCCTTCTCTAGAAAGGATCCATTCTTAGCAACGAATATCTTGCCTTCAGATATGTGATAGAAGGTGTACCCAATAGTCTCCTTTGGGTATCCTATGAAGACACATTTCTCTGATTTGGGTTTGAGCTTATCAGGTTGAAGCTTTTTCACATAAGCATCGCAGCCCCAAACTTTAAGAAACGACAACTTTTGTTTCTTGCCAAACCACAGTTCATAAGGTGTCGTCTCAACGGATTTAGATGGTGCCCTATTTAACGTGAATGCAACCGTGACGCCCTCGATTCAATCGTACACTAATCATACACGCAAATGTGTATGATCAAGATCAAGGACTCACGGGAAGATATCACAACACAACTCTAGACACAAATTAAAATAATACAAGCTTTATATTACAAGCCAGGGGCCTCGAGGGCTCGAATACATCAGCTTGAATACAAACGAGTCAGCGGAAGCAACAATATCTGAGTACAGACATGAGTTAAACAAGTTTGCCTTAAGAAGGCTAGCACAACAGCATCTACGATCGAAAAGGCAAGGCCTCCTGCCTGGGAGCCTCCTAACTACTCTTGGTCGTCGGCGTCCGTCACGTGGTAGTAGGCACCCTCGGGGTAGCAGCCGTCGTCAAAGGTGGCATCTGGCTCCTGGACTCCACCATCTGGTTGCAACAACCAGAAAGAAGAAAGAAGGGGGAAAAGGGGAAGCAAAGCAACCGTGAGTACTCATCCAAAGTACTCGCAAGCAAGGATCTACACTACATATGCAACATTATCAAAGGAAGGCTGTATATGTGGACTGGGCTGCAGAAATGCCAGAATAGGGAGAAGGCCTAGTCCTATCAAAGACTAGCATCTTCTCGAACCCACCATCTTGCAGCAACAGGAGGGAGTAGAGTAGCATAAAGTAAAGCGGTAGTAGTGTTATCAACCTCGGCCAGAGATCCTTTCTCGACTCCCTGCGAGAAAGCAATCCCAGAGCCATACTATCCAGTTATCATCACAATCAAATCCTCATCACCATCCAGTTCTCATCACAAGTATCCAGTTCTAGTTGTATCGATCGGGATACAACTCCAAGTGTCCGTTACCGTAGGACAGGCTATGCATAGATTAGTTCTTCCCTGCAGGGGTGCACCAACTTACCCACCACGCTCGATTGACTCCGGCCGGACACACTTTCCTGGGTCATGCCCGGCCTCGGCCAAACAATACGCCGCAACCCGACCTAGGCTTAATAGAGAGGTCAAGCACGCCGGACTAAACCTATGCCCCCAGGGGTCATGGGCCATCTCCCCGGAAACTCCTGCACGTTGCGAATGCGGCCGGTGAGCAGACCTAGCTACCTCCCTAAAAAGGCAGGAGCTTACCAGTCCAACCCGGCGCGCGCCGCTCCGTCGCTGACGTCTATTAAGCTTCGGCTGATGCATACGACGCAGAACGCCCATACTATGCCCACGTGATGGTTAGTGCTATCAGGCCAGAGGCCCCTCGGATCAAATATCCAAATCGTAGTGGATTAGGAACGCGCGGTAACAAGCAGAGACTCACGAAAGATGTGACCCCGTTGCCCCATCTCGAGGACTTGCGGCAAGGGCTAAGAATGCCCGGCCACGCCTCGTAATTATCTCTCGGGCACCTTCCAGGTCAACCCGTCTCCACATCACTTTCCAAGTAACAGATGTAAAGTCCAAGTATCCGTGTGTCCAAACATCAAGAGGAAAACCCAAGGAATCACCCTCGGTGGGTTCCACTCAATGTAATCATCAAGGTGAACGTAGAGGAATCACCCTCGAGGTTCACACTTGAGGGGTTGCACGACAGAGCTGTATCGGAAGTGGTTAAGGAGGAAATCACCCTTGATGACCACGACCGAATAGCTACACTACAGGTTAACATCAGAAGTGCTGTAGAGGTCTCACCCTCGGCACTCGATAGTATCCCAGTAGTGTCGAGCAACTAAGGGGAAAGTGATGTGCGGTGCCGGGGCCTGGTCTTCGATCCCGTTGATCGGGTCTTCAATGATGAAGCAGGGGCAACAAGGACAAGGTGGGGGTCACTGATGGATCACTAACCAACCTATACTAAGCAGATTAGGATAAGCAGGTAAGGTACAACAGTAGATACAAAAGCAGGCTATGCATCAAAATAGGAGCAAACAATAACAGTAGTAAAATCTAATGCAAGCATGAGAGAATGGAATGGGCGATATCGGGATGATCAAAGGGGGGCTTGCCTGGTTGCTCTGGCAAGGAGGGGTCATCGTCGACGGCGTAGTCGATCACCGGGGCATCAGCGGCCTCGGGCTCTACCGGAGAGAAGAGGGGGAAGAAACAGTAAATACAAAGCAAACATAGCTTCACAAAGCATAACGTGGCAATACGTTGTGCCGGGAGTGACCTAACGTATGGCTACACGATATAGGTGAAGGGAGAATTCAACCGGGAATGTATTCCCGGTTCCGGACCTGTGTCAGACAGATGACCGGAGGGGGAAAGTTCCATGTTCAGCATGCTAGGGGCATGTGACAGATGAACGGACCGCATATTCGGATTCGTTGGATTTTTCTGAGCAACTTTCATATAGAAAACATTTTCATCCGAGTTACGGTTTATTTTCTATGAATTTTTAAAGATTAAACCATTTTCTGGAATTATTTTATTATCTAAATCAACATTATCCAGAACAGTAGTGGATGACGTCAGCATGACGTAGAGGTGATGTCAGCAGTCAATAGGATGGTTGACTGGGGTCAAACCTGACCTGTGGGTCCAGTGGGACCCACATGTCAGCGACTGCGGCACTAACAGTTGATTAAATGACTAACAGAACTAATTAGGGGAGTGGGCCCCACTAGTCAGTGACTGATTAGCGATTAAAACTACTTAACAGATTAATTAACATTTTATTTATTTATAAAACCAGTTAATTAGCGCGGGGCCCACATGTCAGTGGGCAGAGTGCCCAGTCAGCAGTTGACCCAGTCAACAGGTCAGCCAGGCCCACGGGGCCAGCGACCCAGTGGTGGCCCCAGGGGCCCTGCCAGGTCAGCAGTGGTGCCGGAGCTAGACTCCGGCGACCAAAGCAACGGCGGCGCCTCGCCGGATGTGGCCGAAAAAACGTGCTCCGACCACCGTTTTGCTCGCACTTCGGCGCGTTCTAAAGCGGAGACCAAACCGCGTCGCACTGTGGCGGTCTCGCGGCCAGGGAGGCTCTACGGCGACAACGGCGAGCTCGTCGGCGGCGGAGCTCGCAGGTGCGCTACGGGAGGCGCTACGGTGCGAATTTGCGCGCGCATTCGGGCTCATTCAACGCGGGACGTCACCGCGTCGTTCTAACCCAACGGCGCCGGCTATGGGGGTCGGAAGCGAGAGCAGCGACAGGTTCGGGCAGCGGACAAAAATGGTGCAGCGGCGAGCTAGCTCAGTGATGCACAAGGCGTGAGGAGAGGAAAGGAGGGAGGGAGGATCTCACCGAGAGGCTCACGGTGGCCTGTGGTCAGTTTAGTAGCAGCAGAGCTCGACGCAAACGGGGCGCGTCGGTGGTCGACGGGGAGGCGACCTCGAAGCCGAAGACGCGGGGCCTCTCCGCCTCCTGCTGTTGGGCGATAGGACGAGGCCGAGGCCCGTGCAGCTACTGAACGCCCTGGCGCAGCCCGGGGTGGCGCCGGAGCGCGCGAACGACGGCAGGCGGCGACAGGAGGTTCGGTGAGGCGGGGGATCTGAGGAGGGAAGGCCGAGAGGGAGAGGGAGGAAAACGGAGAGGCGGGAGTGGCGGTAGGTGAGGGGGGAGGACTCGAGGCGTCCGGGGGCGTGGAGGCCTTATCCTCTCGCGGGGGTCGTCGCCGGCGAGGTGGTTCGGCGGCGACCAGCCTCCTGTAGCGGCGCGCACCAGGGGAACAGTGGGGGAGACGACCGCGGCGGGGAGCTGGGCCTGGCCGGCTGGGCCTGTCTCTGTGGCCTTAGGCCCAGGGGCAGGGGGGTTTTCCTTTCCTTTTTTGTAAACAGCTTTTGCATTTTCTTTTCTTTTTCTTTTAGCCAATAAAGACTTTGCAAAAAAGAAATTATGCCATTGGACAAAATAATTTCAAAGAAGTATATTGCACTGCCACGAAAATATTGTGAGACTTTAGAAAAAGAATGCCAATTTTATAAATTAAAAAGGCATTTAATTTATTGCTTAGGCCATTGTTTTAAGTAGCTTAGGCCACTTAAACCTTTTGCAAAAATGTTGGTTCACCACCAATATTAGTTGTGGATTATTTGGCACATGATGAACATTTTTGTGTTCATGTCTGAGCATTTTGAATTTCACACAGAATTTGAATTTGAATTCAATTGGAATGTGAAAGAACATGAGACAATAATGATCAGGCACATGTTTAGCAAAAAGATTAACTTAACCCCAGGGGTTACTGTAGCATCATTACACCGGGGTGTTACAACTCTCCTCCTCTAAAAGAAATTCTCGTCCCGAGAATTAAGAGGTAGAAGGGAACAGGTCGGGGTATTCAGCCCGGAGGTTATCTTCGCGTTCCCAAGTGGCTTCCTCTTTAGTATGATTCGACCATTGCACCTTGAGGAACTTGGTAACCTTCTGGCGGGTTCGACGTTCAGCTTCTTCAAGAATGCAGATCGGATGCTCTTTGTAAGTGAGATCATCTTGAACTTCAATCAATTCCGGATCCACTTCACGTTCCGGATCCTTGAAGCATCGACGAAGTTGCGACACATGGAAGACGTCATGGACGTGAGAGAACTGAGGTGGCAACTCCAATTGATAAGCCACCAGTCCACGACGGGCGAGAATACGGAAGGGACCAATGTAGCGCGGAGCTAGCTTGCCCTTGACTCCGAACCGATGAGTGCCTCTCAAAGGAGTGACACGCAGATAAGCTTGTTCACCAGGTTGATAAGTTGAACCCCAGTGTTTCCGGTCATAGTTGCTCTTCTGGCGGGATTGGGCCGCCTTGAGATTATCCCGGACAATGCGAACCTGCTCTTCAGCTTGTTGAATAATGTCCGGACCAATGAGTGCTCGTTCCCCAGTTTCTGACCAATTCAGAGGGGTTCGGCACTTACGTCCATAAAGCACTTCAAAGGGTGCCATCTTCAAGCTGGCTTGATAGCTGTTGTTATAAGAGAACTCCGCATAAGGGAGAGATTCTTCCCACTTCTTGCCAAAAGAAATAACACAAGCTCGAAGCATGTCTTCAAGAATTTGATTGACTCGCTCGACTTGGCCTTGGGATTGGGGATGATAAGCAGTGCTCCAGGTAATATGAGTTCCCATTGCCTCTTGGAAACTATCCCAGAACTTAGAAGTGAAAATACTGCCGCGGTCTGAACTGATCTCCTTCGGAATGCCGTGGAGTGACACAATTCGGGAGATATACAAGGTTGCCAATTGACTAGCAGTGATAGTCTCCTTGACTGGCAGAAAGTGAGCAACCTTCGAGAATTGGTCGATGACGACAAATATAGCATCGTTACCTTTCTGAGACTTGGGAAGGCCAGTGACGAAGTCCATTTGGATCTTATCCCACTTCCATTCAGGAATCGGAAGCGGTTGTAGAAGTCCATCCGGTTTCTGATGTTTTGCTTTGACGCGACGACAAACGTCACATTCTTCAATATATCGAGCAATGTCTTGCTTCATCTTAGACCACCAGTACTTCTAACGGATGTCTAGATACATCTTGGTACTTCTCGGATGAATAGAGAGAGGGGTGTCATGCGCTTCTGTCATCACCTTCTCTGTCATAAGCTCGAATCGGGGTACGACAATGCGATCTCTGAAGTATAAGGTTCCATCTTCACCAAGTGAGAAATCTCTGGATTTCTCTAAGGCAAGATCCTTTTTCATCAGATCAACATGAGCATCTTTGGCTTGAGCAGACTTGATTGCTTTCAGAAGAGTTGGTTCCAAAACAAGGTTATTCAGAGAACCCTATGGAACTAGTTGAAGGTTCAGCTTGCATAGCTCTTCATAAAGGCGGGGTTGAGCTTTGTAGACCTGGTGATTATTGCAATAAGACTTTCGGCTTAGGGCATCGGCCATTACATTAGCCTTGCCAGGTGTATAAGATATACCGCAGTTGTAGTCAGCAATAGCTTCCATCCATCGCTGCTGACGGAGGTTCAGATCTGGCTGAGTAAACAGGTATTTCAGACTCTGAGGATCAGTGAAGATCTCACAACGATTACCGAGAAGGTATTGTTGCCATAGTTTCAGTGCAAAGATAACCGCAGCAAGCTCGAGGTCATGAACTGGGTAGTTTTCTTCGTGAGGACGCACCTGACGGGAGGCATAGGCAATCACTCTGCGCTCTTGCATTAGGACGCAGCCTAATCCTTGACGTGAAGCATCGCAATAGATGACAAAGTCCTTGCGAGAATCAGGGGGAGCAAGCACTGGGGCAGAAGTTAGTTTGTCCTTGAGTGCCTGGAAACTTTCCTGACATTTGTCTGTCTGATCGAACTTAACGCCTTTGTGAAGCAGATTAGTCAGTGGCTTGGCGATCTTGGAGAAGTTCTCGACAAAGCGGCGACAATAGCTGGCCAGTCCGAGAAAGCTTCTGACTTGCTTGACAGTCTTCGGAGGGGTCCAGTCAAGAATAGCCTGAACGCGCTCTGGGTTGATGGCAATACCATCCTTGGAGATAACATGACCAAGGTAGGTGACTTCGGGTAACCAGAATTCACACTTGGAATACTTGGCATAAAGTTGATGCTCTCGAAGCTTCTCCAGAACAAGACGAAGATGTTCAGCATGTTCTTCTTTATTCTTCGAATATACCAGTATATCATCCAGATAGACTACGACGAACTTGTCGAGGTAATCCATGAATATATAGTTCATCAGACGAGAGAAAGTAGCTGGAGCATTGGTTAAACCGAATGACATGACGGTGTACTCGTAAGAACCATAACGAGTCACAAATGCGGTCTTTGGAATATCCTCTTCACGAACACGGATCTGGTGGTAACCCAACCTCAAGTCGAGTTTAGAGAATATCGATGAACCAGCCAGTTGATCATACAGATCATTGATCCGAGGAAGGGGATATTTGTTTTGAATTGTAGCTTGGTTGATAGGACGATAGTCTTGGACCAAACGGTTCGTACCGTCCTTCTTCTTGACGAAGAGAGAAGGTGCTCCCCAAGCAGAGGAACTTGGACGAATGAAACCCTTGTGAAGAGATTTGTCGATTTCCTCCTTAAGCTCAAGGAGTTCATGAGGTGGCATCTTGTAGGGTCGTTTTGCAATAGGAATAGTGCCTGGTTTCAAGTCGATGACGAACTCGACAGCCCGGGCAGGGGGTATTCCTGGAAGTTCTTCTGGAAATACGTCTTGGAAGTCGCGGACAACTGGAATCTTTTCAATTCCCTCAAGAGGTGCCGCGTTCAACGCATTCAGCACATAAAGTCGTGCTTCAGCGTTTCGAACCAGACGAGCATTGTAGCTTACTATCTCATCTGAAGGGTGTAGAAGATGGACGGTTTTAGAGGCACAAACGATAGAAGCCGTATGTGCTTTCAACCAATCCATTCCCAGAATTAGGTCAATATTGGAAGACTTCAGAATAATGGGGGATGCAAAGAATTCCAACCCTTTGATTTCAACTGAAACGTTGTGGCTAATCATGGAGGTTTGGCATTGGCCCGCAGGGGTTTTTACCACTAGTGGAGTGTGCATCTCTTCGTATTTAATGCCATGCATGAATGCAAAATCTTCTGATACGAAAGAATGCGATGCTCCTGTATCGAATAAAACAGCAGCTGGTACTGAATTAACGAGAAGAGTACCCATCACAGTGGCAGGCTGGTCTTGAGCTTCATTCAGATCAACATGATTAGCATGACCACGACCATAAGGTCTGGCATTGTTGTTATAGGGCTGATTGTTACGGCCATTTGAAGGTAGAGCCAGCTGGCTCTTTTTCTGAGTGCACTCTTTAGCAAGGTGGCCGGGGCGGCCACATCTGAAGCATAGACCATCATTGGGATCGGGAGCAGGAGCTTGGGATGGTATAACTCGAAGAGGCTGCCTCTCTGGTGGAGGAGGCAGACGAGGTGCAGCATAGGACTGTCTTGGCGTAGGTGCAGTTGGACGATACATGCCATGGGGAATCCATATCCGACGCTTCTGCGCTGACGGGCCCGAAGATGGGCCAGCGTCACGGCTACGCCTGAGGGATCCCTGGTGTTCCTGAAGACCAGTCTCAACCTGAGTAGCCTTGTTCACCAAGGTGGCGAAGTCGGCAAAGTCATGAACGAGCAGTGCTAGCTTGATATCAGGGTGAAGTCCATCACGAAACTTCTCTTGCTTACGAGCAACAGTTGCAATGTCTTCTTCAGCATAACGGGACAATTCCAAGAATTCCCGCTGATAAGCATCTACAGACTTGTTGCCTTGGGTGAGGTTACGGAACTCGCGCTTCTTCCTGTCCATGATTCCCTGAGGAATGAAGTGGGCACGGAAAGCGGCTTGGAAATCTGGCCAAGTGATGAGCGTTCCAGCAGGTAGGGTACGCCTGTGGCTGTCCCACCATTGTGCAGCGGGACCCTTGAGGAAGAAGGATGCGAAGGTGACATAGCTGGCAGGGGCAACACTAGCAGACTCCATTTCATACGTGATGTCTCGGAGCCAGTCATCAGCATCAAGGGGCTGAGTTGAGCTGTGGTAGATTGTCGAGTTGAGGCCCATGAAGTCCTGCAGAGTAACTGGGGTTGGCTGTTGATTCATGTTCGGACGAGGAAACTGAGCCATCATTCCTTCCATGAATTGGCAATTCAACTCAAACTGTTGTATCATTCCAGCAAAGAATTCAGGCGGTGGTGGATCGTTGGCACCATGACCACGACCAGCCGGTCTAACCATCCTGCTAACATGTAACAGGGGGTAGTTCAGCATTGAGCATTTGCAAAGGCAAGGATCATTCATGATGAAAACATGCATAATGAAGGAGGTACGATGGATTCCACTTCGTAGTCAACACGACAGGTGTGTGTACTATTCAAGAGGCTATTCTAAGGAATAACTATGGCTTTATCCAACTTCGGGGTGGATGTGGTCACGGGATCCTAATGTTAGTAAATTCGTTTAACCCGAGTAGAAGAGAGTTCAGAGTCCCAGAGTATAGACGAGGAATAAAAGATCCTAATACCACCCAATAGCGACGTGGGCCCGTAAGCCACACAACCAATGTTAGTAAAAGTTTTCAGTGACTAGACTCAACTTCGGCCAAGGAGTTGGAAAGGGGGCTACCTACAGGCAGTCGGCTCTGATACCAACTTGTGACGCCCTCGATTCAATCGTACACTAATCATACACGCAAATGTGTACGATCAAGATCAAGGACTCACGGGAAGATATCACAACACAACTCTAGACACAAATTAAAATAATACAAGCTTTATATTACAAGCCAGGGGCCTCGAGGGCTCGAATACATCAGCTTGAATACAAACGAGTCTGCGGAAGCAACAATATCTGAGTACAGACATGAGTTAAACAAGTTTGCCTTAAGAAGGCTAGCACAACAGCATCTACGATCGAAAAGGCAAGGCCTCCTGCCTGGGAGCCTCCTAACTACTCTTGGTCGTCGACGTCCGTCATGTGGTAGTAGGCACCCTTGGGGTAGCAGCCATCGTCAAAGGTGGCATCTGGCTCCTGGACTCCACCATCTGGTTGCAACAACCAGAAAGAAGAAAGAAGGGGGAAAAGGGGAAGCAAAGCAACCGTGAGTACTCATCCAAAGTACTCGCAAGCAAGGATCTACACTACATATGCAACATTATCAAAGGAAGGCTGTATATGTGGACTGGGCTGCAGAAATGCCAGAATAGGGAGAAGGCCTAGTCCTATCGAAGACTAGCATCTTCTCGAACCCACCATCTTGCAGCAACAGGAGGGAGTAGAGTAGCATAAAGTAAATCGGTAGTAGTGTTATCAACCTCGGCCAGAGATCCTTTCTCGACTCCCTGCGAGAAAGCAATCCCAGAGCCATACTATCCAGTTATCATCACAATCAAATCCTCATCACCATCAAGTTCTCATCACAAGTATCCAGTTCTAGCTGTATCGATCGGGATACAACTCCAAGTGTCCGTTACCGTAGGACAGGCTATGCATAGATTAGTTCTTCCCTGCAGGGGTGCACCAACTTACCCACCACGCTCGATTGACTCCGGCTGGACACACTTTCCTGGGTCATGCCCGGCCTCGGCCAAACAATACGCCGCAACCCGACCTAGGCTTAATAGAGAGGTCAAGCACGCCGTACTAAACCTATGCCCCCAGGGGTCATGGGCCATCTCCCCGGAAACTCCTGCACGTTGCGAACGCGGCCGGTGAGCAGACCTAGCTACCTCCCTAAAAAGGCAGGAGCTTACCAGTCCAACTCGGCGCGCGCCGCTCCGTCGCTGACGTCTATTAAGCTTCGGCTGATGCATACGACGCAGAACGCCCATACTATGCCCACGTGATGGTTAGTGCTATCAAACCAGAGGCCCCTCGGATCAAATATCCAAATCGTAGTGGATTAGGAACGCGCGGTAACAAGTAGAGACTCACGAAAGATGTGACCCCGTTGCCCCGTCTCGAGGACTTGCGGCAAGGGCTAAGAATGCCCGGCCACGCCTCGTAATTATCTCTCGGGCACCTTCCAGGTCAACCCGTCTCCACATCACTTTCCAAGTAACAGATGTAAAGTCCAAGTATCCATGTGTCCAAACATCAAGAGGAAAACCCAAGGAATCACCCCCGGTGGGTTCCACTCAATGTAATCATCAAGGTGAACGTAGAGGAATCACCCTCGAGGTTCACATTTGAGGGGTTGCACGACAGAGCCGAAGTGGTTAAGGAGGAAATCACCCTTGATGACCACGACCGAATAGCTACACTACATGTTAACATCAGAAGTGCTGTAGAGGTCTCACCCTCGGCACTCGATAGTATCCCAGTAGTGTCGAGCAACTAAGGGGAAAGTGATGTGCGGTGCCGGGGCCTGGTCTTCGATCCTGTTGATCGGGTCTTCAATGATGAAGCAGGGGCAACAAGGACAAGGTGGGGGTCACTGATGGATCACTAACCAACCTATACTAAGCAGATTAGGATAAGCAGGTAAGGTACAACAGTAGATACAAAAGCAGGCTATGCATCAAAATAGGAGCAAACAATAACAGTAGTAAAATCTAATGCAAGCATGAGAGAATGGAATGGGCGATATCGGGATGATCAAAGGGGGGGCTTGCCTGGTTGCTCTGGCAAGGAGGGGTCGTCGTCGACGACGTAGTCGATCACTGGGGCATCAGCGGCCTCGGGGTCTACCGGAGAGAAGAGGGGGAAGAAACAGTAAATACAAAGCAAACATAGCTTCACAAAGCATAACGTGGCAATATGTTGTGCTGGGAGTGACCTAACGTATGGCTACACGATATAGGTGAAGGGAGAATTCAACCGGGAATGTATTCCCGGTTCCGGACCTATGTCAGACAGATGACCGGAGGGGGAAAGTTCCATGTTCAGCATGCTAGGGGCATGTGACAGATGAACGGACCGCATATTCGGATTCATTGGATTTTTCTGAGCAACTTTCATATAGAAAACATTTTCATCCGAGTTACGGTTTATTTTCTATGAATTTTTAAAGATTAAACCATTTTCTGGAATTATTTTATTATCTAAATCAACATTATCCAGAACAGTAGTGGATGACGTCAGCATGACGTAGAGGTGATGTCAGCAGTCAATAGGATGGTTGACTGTGGTCAAACCTGACCTGTGGGTCCAGTGGGACCCACATGTCAGCGACTGCGGCACTAACAGTTGATTAAATTGACTAACAGAACTAATTACGGCAGTGGGCCCCGCTAGTCAGTGACTGATTAGCGATTAAAACTACTTAACAGATTAATTAACATTTTATTTATTTATAAAACCAGTTAATTAGCGCGGGGCCCACATGTCAGTGGGCAGAGTGCCCAGTCAGCAGTTGACCCAGTCAGCTAGGTCAACTAGGATCCGCGGGGCCCAGCGACAGTGTCACAGGGGGGGCCACTTGCCAGGTCACATCGGCGACGACCGGAGTCTCGACGCCGGCGACCAAAACTGCGGCGGCGCAGCCTCGGATGTGGCCGGAAAAACGTGCTCCGACCACCGTTTTGCTCGCACTTCGGCGCGTTCTAAAGCGGAGACCAAACCGCGTCGCACTGTGGCGGTCTCGCGGCCAGGGAGGCTCTACGGCGACGACGACGAGCACGTCGGCGGCGGAGCTCGCAGGTGCGCTACGGGGAGGCGGCTACGGTGCGAATTTGCGCACGCATTCGGGCTCATTCAAACGCGGGGACGTCACCGCGTCGTTCTAACCCAACGGCGCCGGCTATGGGGGGTCGGAAGCGACATCAGCGACAGGTTCGGGCGGCGGACAAAAATGGCGCAGCGGCGAGCTAGCTACAGTGATGCACAAGGCGTGAGGAGAGGAAAGGAGGGAGGAAGGAGCTCACCGAGCGGCTCACGGTGGCCTGTGGTCAGTTTAGTAGCAGCAGAGCTCGACGCAAACGGGGGCGCGTTGGTGGTCGACGGGGAGGCGACCTCGAAGCCGAAGACGCGGGGCCTCTCCGGCTCCTGCTGTTGGGCGATAGGACGAGGCCGAGGCCTGTGCAGCTACTGAACGCCCTGGCGCAGCCCGGGGTGGCGCCGGAGCGCGCGAACGACGGCAGGCGGCGACAGGAGGTTCGGTGAGGCGGGGGATCTGAGGAGGGAAGGCCGAGAGGGAGAGGGAGGAAAACAGAGAGGCGGGAGTGGCGGTAGGTGAGGGGGGAGGACTCGAGGCGTCCGGGGACGTGGAGGCCTTATCCTCTCGCGGGGGTCGTCGCCAGCGAGGTGGTTCGGCGGCGACCAGCCTCCTGTAGCGGCGCGCACCAGGGGAACAGTGGGTGAGACGACCGTGGCGGGGAGCTGGGCCTGTCTCTGTGGCCTTAGGCCCAGGGGCAGGGGGGTTTTCCTTTCCTTTTTTGTAAACAGCTTTTGCATTTTCTTTCCTTTTTCTTTTAGCCAATAAAGACTTTGCAAAAAGAAATTATGGCATTGGACAAAATAATTTCAAAGAAGTATATTGCACTGCCACGAAAATATTGTGAGACTTTAGAAAAAGAATGCCAATTTTATAAATTAAAAATGCATTTAATTTATTGCTTAGGCCATTGTTTTAAGTAGCTTAGGCCACTTAAACCTTTTGCAAAAATGTTGGTTCACCACCAATATTAGTTGTGGATTATTTGGCACATGATGAACATTTTTGTGTTCATGTCTGAGCATTTTGAATTTCACACAGAATTTGAATTTGAATTCAATTGGAATGTGAAAGAACATGAGACAATAATGATCAGGCACATGTTTAGCAAAAATATTAACTTAACCCCAGGGGTTACTGTAGCATCATTACACCGGGGTGTTACAACAACCGTCTCTAAAGCATAACCCCAAAATGATAGCGGTAAATTAGTAAGAGACATCATAGATCCCACCATATCTAGTAAAATACGATTACGGTGTTCGGACACACCATTACGCTGTGGTGTTCCAGGTGGTGTGAGTTGCGAAACTATTCTGCATTGTTTCAAATGAAGACCAAACTCGTAACTCAAATATTCTCCTCCACAATCAGACCGTAGAAACTTTATTTTCATGTTACGATGATTTTCCACTTCACTCTGAAACTCTTTGAACTTTTCAAATGTTTTAGACTTATGTTTCATTAAATAGATATACCCATATCTACTCAAATCATCTGTGAAGGTGAGAAAATAACGATATCCGCCGTGAGCCTCAATGTTCATTGGACCGCATATATCAGTATGTATGATTTCCAATAACTCTATTGCTCGCTCCATTGTTCCGGAGAACGGAGTTTTAGTCATCTTGCCCATGAGGCATGGTTCACAAGTACCAAGTGATTCATAATCAAGTGATTCCAAAAGTCCATCAGAATGGAGTTTCTTCATGCGCTTTACACCAATATGACCCAAACGGCAGTGCCACAAGTAAGTTGCACTATCATTATCAACTCTGCATCTTTTGGCTTCAATACTATGAACATGTGTATCACTACTATCAAGATTTAGTAAAAATAGACCACTCATCAAAGGTGCATGACCATAAAAGATATTACTCATATAAATAGAATAGCAATTATTCTCCGATTTAACTGAATAACCATCTCGCATCAAACAAGATCCAAATATAATGTTCATGCTCAATGTTGGCACCAAATAACAATTATTTAGGTCTAAAACTAACCCCGAAGGTAGATGTAGAGGTAGCGTGCCGACGGTGATCACATCGACTTTGGAACCATTTCCCACACGCATCATCACCCCGTCCTTAGCCAATCTTCGCTTAATCCGTAGCCCCCATTTCGAGTTGCAAATATTAGCAACAGAACTAGTATCAAATACCCAAGCGCTACTGTGAGCATTAGTAAGGTACACATCAATAACATGTATATCAAATATACCTTTCACTTTGCCATCCTTCTTCTCCGCCAAATACTTGGGGCAGTTCCGCTTCCAGTGACCAGTCCCTTTGCAGTAGAAGCACTCAGTTTCAGGCTTAGGTACAAACTTGTGTTTCTTCACTTGAGCAGCAACTAGTTGCTGTTCTTCTTGAAGTTCCCCTTCTTCCCTTTACCTTTTTTTTGAAACTAGTGGTCTTGTTAACCATCAACACTTGATGCTCCGTCTTGATTTCTACCTCCGCAACCTTTAACATTGCGAAGAGCTCGGGAATAGTTTTATCCATCCCTTGCATATTATAGTTCATCACGAAGCTCTTGTAGCTTGGTGGCAGTGATTGAAGAACTCTGTCAATGACACTATCATCAGGAAGATTAACTCCTAGCTGAGTTAAGTGGTTGTGGTACCCAGACATTCTGAGTATATGTTCACTGACATAACTATTCCCCTCCATTTTACGGCTGTAGAACTTATTGGAGACTTCATATCTCTCAATTCGGGCATTTGCTTGAAATATTAACTTCAACTCCTGGAACACCTCATATGCTCCATGAAGTTCAAAACGTCGTTGAAGTCCCGGTTCTAAGCCGTAAAGCATGGCACACTGAACTATCGAGTAGTCATCAGCTCTGCTCTGCCAGGTGTTCACAACATCTGGCGTTGCTCCTGCAGCGGGTTTTTCACCTAGCGGTGCTTCCATGATGTAATTCTTCTGTGCAGCAATGAGGATAATCCTCAAGTTACGGACCCAATATGTGTAGTTTCTACTATCATCTTTCAACTTAGCTTTCTCTAGGAACACATTAAAATTCAACGGAACAACAACACAGGCCATCTATCTACAACAACATAGACATGCAAAATACTATCAGGTACTAAGTTCTTGATAAATTAAAGTTCAATTAATCAAATTACTTAAGAACTCCCACTTAGATAGACATCTCTCTAATCATCTAAGTGATCATGTGATCCATATCAACTAAACCATGTCCGATCATCACGTGAGATGGAGTAGTTTTCAATGGTGAACATCACTATGTTAATCATATAGTATATGATTCACGCTCGACCTTTCGGTCTTAGTGTTCCGAGGCCATATCTGCAGATGCTAGGCTCGTCAAGTTTAACCCGAGTATTCTGCTGTGCAAAACTGGCTTGCACCCATTGTATGTGAACGTAGAGCTTATCACACCCAATCATCACATGGTGTCTCAGCACGACGAACTGTAGCAATGGTGCATACTCAGGCATAACACTTGTACCTTGAAATTTAGTGAGAGATCATCTTATAATGCTACCGTCGTACTAAGCAAAATAAGATGCATAAAGGATAAACATCACATGCAATCAATATAAGTGATATGATATGGACATCATCATCTTGTGCCTTTGATCTCCATCTCCAAAGCACCGTCATGATCACCATCGTCACCGGCTTGACACCTTGATCTCCATCGAAGCATCATTGTCGTCTCGCCAGCTATTACTTCTACGACTATCGCTACCGCTTAGTGATAAAGTGAAGCAATTACATGGCGATTGCATTTCATACAATAAAGCGACAACCATATGGCTACTGCCAGTTGCCGATAACTCTGTTACAAAACATGATCATCTCATAGAATAAAATTTAGCATCACGTCTTGACCATATCACATCACAACATGCCCTGCAAAAACAAGCTAGACATCCTCTACTTTGTTGTTGCAAGTTTTACGTGGCTGCTACGGGCTGAGCAAGAACCGTTCTTACCTACGCATCAAAAACCACAACGCGGTATAGTGATTGATTTTTGATCTTCAGAAAGAACCCTGTTCATTGAATCCGATTCAACTAAAGTTGGAGAAACTGGCACCCACCAGCCACCTGTGTGCGAAGCACATCGGTAGAACCAGTCTCGCGTAAGCGTACGCGTAATGTCGGTCTGGGCCGCTTCATCCAACAATACCGCCGAATCAAGAATCAACTAGTGACGACAAGCAATATGTATATACCCACACCCACAACTCCTTTGTGTTGTACTCGTGCATATAACATCTACGCATAAACCTGGCTCTGATGCCACTGTTGGGTAACACAGTAATTTCAAAAAAATTCCTATGCACACGCAAGATCTATCATGGTGATGCATAGCAACAAGAGGGAAGAGTGTTGTCCACGTACCCTCGTAGACCGTAAGCGGAAGCATTATGACAACGCGGTTGATGTAGTCGTACGTCTTCACGATCCAACTGATCCTAGTACCAAAAGTACGGCACCTCCGTGATCTGCACATGTTCGGCTCGGTGACGTCACACAAGCTCTTAATCCAGCTGAGTGTCGAGGGAGAGATTCGTCAGCACGACGGCGTGATGACAGTTATGATGAAGCTACTGGCACAGGGCTTCGCCTAAGCACTACAACGGTATGACCGAGGTGGATTATGGTGGAGGGGGCACCGCACACAGCTAAAGAGATCAATGATCAACTTGTGTGTCCTAGGGTGCCCCCTTGCCCCCCTATATAAAGGAGCAAAGGGGAAGGCCGGCCGGCCCTTGGGGCGTGCCAGGAGAGGAGTCCTCCTCCTCCTAGTAGGAGTAGGACTCCCCTTTTCCTAGTCCTACTAGGAGGGGGAAAGGAAGGAGGAGAGGGAGAAGGAAAGGGGGGCGCCGCCCCCCTTCCCTAGTCCAATTCGGACCAAAGGGGGAGGGGCACGCGGCCTGCCCTGGCTAGCCCTCTCTCTCTCTACCTAAGGCCCATGTGGCCCATTAGCCCCCCCCCCCCCGGGGGGGGGGGGGTCCGGTAACCCTCCGGCACTCTGGTTTTCTCCGAAATCACTCGGAACACTTCCGGTGTCCGAATATAGCCATCCAATATATCAATCTTTATGTCTCGACCATTTTGAGACTCCTCGTCATGTCCGTGATCATATCCGGGACTCTAAACTACATTCGGTACATCAAAACACATAAACTCATAATACCGATCGTCACCGAACGTTAAGCATGCGGACCCTACGGGTTCAAGAACTATGTAGACATGACAGAGACTCATCTCCAGTCAATAACCAATAGCGGAACCTGGATGCTCATATTAGTTCCTACATATTCTACGAAGATCTTCATCGATCAAACCGCACAACAACATACATTGTTCCCTTTGTCATCGGTATGTTACTTGCCCGAGATTCGATCGTCGGTATCTCAATACCTAGTTCAATCTCATTACCGGCATGTCTTTACTCGTTCCATAATGCATCATCCTGCAACTAACTCATTAGTCACATTGCTTGCAAGGCTTATTGTGATGTGCATTACCGAGAGGGCCCAGAGATACCTCTCCGATACACGGAGTGACAAATCCTAATCTTGATCTATGCCAACTCAACAAACACCATCAAAGAAACGTGTAGAGCATCTTTATAGTCACCCAGTTACGTTGTGACGTTTGATAGCACACTAAGTGTTCCTCCGGTATTCGGGAGTTGCATGATCTCATAGTCATAGGAACATGTATAAGTTATGGAGAAAGCAATAACAGTAAACTAAACGATCATCGTGCTAAGCTAACGGATGGGTCAAGGCAATCACATCATTCTCTAATGATGTGATCCCATTAATCAAATGACAACTCATGTCTATGGTTAGGAAAGATAACCATCATTGATTCAACGAGCTAGTCAAGTAGAGGCATACTAGTGACACTCTGTTTGTCTATGTATTCACACATGTACTAAGTTTCTGGTTAATACAATTCTAGCATGAATAATAAACATTTATCATGATATAAGGAAATATATATAACAACTTTATTATTGCCTCTAGGGCATATTTCCTTCAAGGGCATGCCGGAGGCCCCTGGTGCGCCCTGGTGCCTAGTGGGCCCCACGAGTATCTCCGTGTGCCCTCGAGAAGCTTCCTGTGTGTCCTCCTGCTAGAAAAAAGTCTCCAAAAAGTTTCATGGCATTTGGAATTCGTTTGGTATTGATATTCTGCAAAGTAAAAAACCAGAAAAAATAGCAACTGGCACTAGGCACTATGTCAATAGGTTAGTCCCGAAAAATGATATAAAGTTGCTAGTAAATGTATATAAAACATTCAAGATTGATCATATAATAGCGTGGAACAATCAAAAATTATAGATACATTGGAGACGTATCAGGGGAGGCTTATGTACATGATGTACTAATGCCCCAATCATGAGCTCCCAAAAGAAATCATCTTACAGATTTTTTTATGCTTTACTTTCTCATGATGATCAAACCATGCTCGATTCTTCTTCGACTGGCTCCTTTATGAAGAAAACTATTGAATTCAGATGGGATCTTCTGGAAAGAATTAAATGCAACTCTAAAGATTGGGAACTCGACAAAGGTAATGAGTTAGGTATAATATTTAAATTCGATTGTGTTAAATCTTTTATGGATACCAATGCTTTTCATATGTTTAGAACTAAATATGGATTTGACTCTGAGATAGTAGCCTCTTTTTGTGAATCATTTTCTACTCATGTTGATCACCCTAAGGAGAAGTGGTTTAAATATCATCCCCATGTTAAAGGAAAGATTGAGGAGCCCATTATCGTTAAAGATGAAACTATCATTTACAATGTTGATCCAGTTGTTCCTACTGGTTATATTGAGAAACCACCTTTCCCTGTTAGGATAAAGGAACATGCTAAGGTTTCAACCGTGGTTAACAAAAGTAATATTAGAGCACCTAGACCCTCTGAACAAATTAAAGTTGAACATCATGTTGCTATGGTTAAAGATCTCTTGGTCGATAATATAGATGGGCATGTTATTTACTTATGCGATGAAGCTACTAGAATTGCCAAACCCGATACTAAATATAAAAATAAGCCTGTTGTTGGCATGCATGTTGTCTCTGTTAAAATAGGAGATCATTGTTACGATGGCTTATGTGATTTGGGTGCTAGTGTGAGTGTTATCCCGTTTACCTTATATCAAGAAATTATGAATGATATTGCACCTGCTGAAATAGAGGATATTGATGTTAGTATTAAGCTTGCAAATAGGGATACTATTACACCGCTTGGGATTATTAGAGATGTTGAAGTCATGTGTGGAAAAATAAAATACCTACTAATTTTCTAGTTCTCGGTTCCCCACAAGATGAATTTTCTCCCATTATATTTGGTAGACCTTTCTTGAACACTGTTAATGCTAGGATTGATTGCACTAAAACTGTGAGTGTTAACTTTGGTGATATATCTCATGAGTTTAATTTCTGTAAGTTTCGTAGACAAACTCACGATAAAGAATTGTCTAGTAAAGATGAAATTATTGATCTTGCTTCTATTATCGTTCCTCCTATTGATCCGTTAGAACAATATTTGCTAGACCATGAAAATGATATGCACTTGAATGAAAGAAATGAAATAGATAAGATGTTCTTTGATCAACCACCTATTCTTAAACACAATTTGCCTATTGAAACTCTTGGAGGTCCTCCTCCACCTAAAGGTGATCCTATATTTGAATTAAAACAATTGCCTGACACACTAAAATATGCTCATCTTTATGAAAAGAAGATATATCATGTTATTATTAGTGCTAACCTTTTAGAGCATGAAGAAAAGAGATTGTTGAAAACTCTCAGGAAGCATCGTGCTGCTATTGGATATACTCTTGATGATCTAAAGGGCATTAGTCCCACTCTATGTCAGCACAAATTAATATGGAGCCTGATGCTAAACCAGTTGTCGATCATCAGTGACGATTAAATTCTAAGATGAAGGAGGTGGTAAGAACTGAAATATTAAAGCTTCTGGGAGAAGGTATAATCTACCCATAGCTAATAGTAGATGGGTAAGTCACGTTCATTGTATCTCTAAGAAAGGAGGCATTACCATTGTTCCTAATGATAAAATGAGCTTACTCCACAAAGAATTGTAACTGTTAGGATGGTAATTGAGTTTAGAAAATTAAACAAAGCTATTAGAAAAGATCATTACCCCTTGCCTTTTATTGATCAAATGATAGAAATATTGTCTAAACATACACACTTCTTGATGGATATTCTGGTTTATGTCAAATACCTGTATCACAATTCGACCAAGAGAAAACCACCTTGACCTGTCCTTATGGAACTTATGCTTATATATAGACGTATGCCTTTTGGTTTATGCAAAGCACCTGCTACCTTTCATAGATGCATGGCTGCTATATTCTCTGACTTTGGTGAAAAGATTGTTGAGGTTTTCATGGATGATTTTTTCGTTACAGAACTTCTTTTGATGATTGCTTGAGCAACCTTGATCGAGTTTTGCAGAGATGTGAACAAACTATCTTGTCTTGAATTGGGAAAAGTGCCACTTTGTGGTGAATGATGGTATTGTCTTGGGACATAAACTTTCTAAACATGGCATTGAGGTGGATAAAGCTAAAGTTGATGCAATTGAGAAAATGCCATGTCCTAAAGATATTAAAGGTATAAGAAGTTTCCTTGGTCATGCTAGTTTATATAGGAGGTTTACTAAAGATTTCTCTAAAATTTCTAGGCCTCTTACTAATCTCTTGCAAAAAGATGTTCCAAGTGTTTTTTATGATGATTGTGTAGAAGCCTTTGAAACACATAAGAAATCATTAACCTCTACACCTATTGTTCAACCACCTAATTGGAACTTGCCTTTGAAATTATGTGTGATGCTAGTGATTATGGTGTTGGTGTTGTTCTAGGAAAAAGAGTTGATAAGAAATTAAATGTTATCCATTATGCTAGTAAAACTCTAGACAATGCTCAAAGAAATTATGCTACTACTGAAAAAGAATTTCTAGCAGTTGTGTTTGCTTGTGATAAATTCAGATATTACATTGTTGGTTCTAAAGTATGTTCACACCGATCATGTTGCTAGTAAATACCTTATGGAAAAGAAAGAGGCTAAACCTAGGCTCATTAGGTGGGTTCTACTACTACAAGAATTTGACTTGCATATTACTGATAGGAAGGGAGCTGAGAATCCCGTAGATGATAACTTGTCTAGGTTGGAAAATGTTCTTGATGACCCACTACCTATTGATGATAGTTTTCTTGATGAGCAACTAGCTGCCATAAATGCTTCTCATAACAGTCTGCGGTATGCAGACTATGCTAATTATATTGTTGCTGAATTTATACCACCTAGTTTTACATACCAACAAAAGAAAAGTTCTTCTTTGATTTAATACATTACTTTTGGGATGACCCACATCTTTATAAAGAAGGAGTAGATGGTATTATTAGACATTGTATACCTGAGCATGAACAGGAACAAATCCTAAGGAAGTGTCATGTCAAGGCTTACGGAGGACACCATGCGGGAGATAGAATGACACACAAGGTATTGCAATCTGGTTTTTATTGGCCTACACTTTTCAAGGATGCTCGTAAGTTTGTCTTATCTTGGGATGAATGTCAAAGAATTGGTAATATTGGTAGACGTCAAGAAATGCCTATGAACTATTCACTTGTTACTGAACCATTTGATGTTTGGGGATTTGATTATATGGGACCTTTTCCTTCCTCTAATGAGTATACACATATTTTGGTTGTTGTTGATTACATTACTAAGTGGGTAGAAGCTATTCCAACTAGTAGTCCTAATCATAACACTTCCATTAAAATGCTTAAAGAAGTTATCTTCCTGAGGTTTGGAGTCCCTACATATTTAATGACTTATGGTGGCTCTCACCTCCCTGGGCGTTCCCTGGTGGCTTGTGGGCCCCTCGTGAGGCTTCCTAACTCCGTTTTCTTCTAGAATACTTGTTTTGCAAGATAAAAGTTCTTTATATATACCCCTCGACATTTTGACCACTGCATCGCGGAAATAAGCTCTGTTCTTGTTTAATGCTATTTTTCTGACAGATCTAGTTCGCCATGGCTCCCCAAAGGCTTCTTACCAAGCATTGTATTGTGCAACCATCGCTAGGTAAACTCCCCTACAATGAGGTCTACTACGAGTGGTCTTCGAGAGAGGAGGACAATGTCAAGGAGGTGAAGGCCGAAGAAGTTGCAGAGAACCATGTTCAAGAAGGAGGACAAGCCATGCCCGTGGAGAAAACTGCAAAGGAGGGAGATGTCCTTCAACCCTTTTATGATCACCTCCACTCATCTAAAATTGAAGCCCTAAGGATCTTTGAAATTGTTTGTGTTCAAAATACTTATCTCACTCGTGAAGTTATCTTGTTGGAGGAGCAAAACATCACCCTTCAGAGCATCAATCATAAATTGGAGTATCTGGTAAGGTTGAATGACAAGCTCACCACTTCATCACCACCACCATATCCGAAGAATAAACTTTAGTACACGGGTATGGGCAATCCCCTTGGCTTGTGCCAAGCTTGGGCGAGGTGCCCCAGTATCGTATCACCATCACTTTTATTATCTTTACCTATTTTTAGTTTGATCCTTAGTTATTTCGTGATTTAGTTGAATAAAAGTTTATTATGATGTATTTTCGAGTTCTAGTTTCGTGATCTATCTATCTATGTAATCGAGTTGAGAGTTATATAATAAAGAGTAGTATGAGTTTTTGCTTTTTTACTTTTATGTTTCAATCCTAGCAATGAAAATAATGAAAAAGATCATATGCTAATCTTATGGAAAGTAATGCCATTACATAAGGAAAAGTATAAGTGGTAAAATTTATTGAAAGTTGACAAAAATAACATTGGTCAATGACGCAATTCATGAAAAAATTAATAAGGGAAGAGAAGATTCACATGCAAATATACTATCTTGAACATATTTTACGATTATGAGCCCCCATTAAGTATTTTATGCCAAATTATTGATGTTGGACAAGCAAGACAACATAATGAATTATGTTTGCTTATATTCACAAAGAAGTTATATTGTAATCGATCCTCCAACATGTGGTGCTTGCCCAATATCTTTGCTAGCCAAAAATCCGTACCAACTAGAGATACTACTTGTGCATCCAAAAACCTTAAACAAAGTTTCATGTCATGAGAGTCCACTATATCTACCTATGGATTGAATAAGATCCTTCAAGTAAGTTGCCCTCGGTGCATAAAGCAATAAAAATTGCTCCTAAATATGTATTATCTTTTATTGTAAGGGAAAATAAGCTTTATACAATCTTGTGATGGTAAAGAAATAAAAGCGATGGACTGCATAATAAAGGTTGCTATCACAAGGGGCAATATAAAGGGACATTCCTTTGCATTAAGAGCTTGTGCATAAAAAAAGCGCATCAAAACCTCTGCTTCCCTCTGTGAAGGGCCTATCTTTTACTTTTATGTATTTACTTTTTGTGCAACAATCAATAATGTTCTCCTCTATTCCTTTTTATTTTTTTCTTTTGTAAGCATCATGTGGTGGGGAAATATATAGGCACATATATCCAGTTGGATATGAGTGATCATGAGTTATTATTGTTGACTAATATGTCTCCGATGTATCAATAATTTATGAAGTATTCATGCCATGTTTATAACAACTTTATATGGTCTTGGTATGATTTGATTAGAACTAACCCGGACTGACGTTGTTTTCAGCAGAACTACCATGGTGTTGTTTTTTGTGTAGAAATAAAAGTTCTCGGAATGGGCTGAAAATTTACAGTGATTTTTATGGACCAAAAGAGAACCCCGAAGCACAAGAGTTGGATCAGAAGAGTCCTGAGGTGATGACAAGGTAGGGGGTGCGCCCTACCCCCGGGGAGGGTTCTCCTACCTTGCCGCTGCCTCATGGACCCCCTTGACGTGAGAACGGTGCCAAAAATTCCTATAAATACCAAACCCCCCAGAAATAAACCTAGATCGGGAGTTCCGCCACCGCAAGCCTCTGTAGCCATGAAAAATCAATCTAGGCCCTCTCCGGCACCCTGCTGGAGGGGGCCATCATCACCGGAGGCCATGGAGGAGGATCCCGGAGGGGGCCATCATCACCATGGAGGCCAAGGACCAGAGGGAGAACCTCTCCCCATCTAGGGGGAGGCCATGGAGGACGAAGCACAAGGAGGAGACTCTCTCCCCCTCTCTCTCGGTGGCGCCGGAGTGCCGCCGGGGGAACCATCACCGCGGTTCTCATCTTCATCAACATCACCATCTTCATCACCTTCCTGATCTCTTTTTTACGCGGTCCACTCTTCCGCACCCTGCTGTAATCCCCTACTTGAACATGGCGCTTTATGCCACATATTATGATTCAATGATGTGTTGCCATTCTATGATGTTTTGAGTAGATTTCTTTTGTCCTTTGGGTTGATTGATGATACAGATTGGTTTGAGTTTTATGCTTTATTTTGGTGTTGTCCTATGGTGCCTTCCGTGTCGCGCACACGTGAAGGATTCCTGCTGTAGGGTGTTGCAATACGTTCATGGTTCACTTATAGTGGGTTGCTAGAGTGACAGAAGCTTAAACCCGAGTAAGGGGGTTGTTGCGTATGGGATAAAGGGGACTTGATACTTTAATGCTATGGCTGGGTTTTACCTTAATGATCTTTAGTAGTTGCGGATGCTTGCTAGAGGTCCAATCATAAGTGCATATGATCCAAGAAGAGAAAGTATGTTAGCTTATGCCTCTCCCTCATATGAAATTGCAATGACGACTACCGATCTTGTTAACAATTGCCTAGGATAATTCTGCACACTGACCCATCATTATTCCACACTCGCTATTTATAATATATAGTAATATATTCTAACTTTATGATAACAACACCTATTTTTATATTTTAGTTCTCCAATATGATGCAAAGCTATCCTCTTTATACCCACAATGTAGTTTTATTTCTCGTTTCTAGATGAAAGCAAACGTCTGGTGTACGTAGAGTCATATCGGTGGCAGATAGGACTTGAGAGAATATTGATATTACCTTTATCTCCTTCTGGGTTTGACACTCCATACTTATCACTTCCACCTTGGAAATTGCTACAATGATTCCTTGCACTTGGGGATTATCATTGACATCACCCTTGAGGTGAATAAGTTGGGAGCCAAAATTATAAGCCCCTATCTTTCTATGTGTCTGGGTGGAACTTTTTGCTCCATATATATGTTGTGAGTGTTAGAAATCACAGAAGACTAAATTATGGTAGAGTATGTGGACTTGTTGATAAGCTCCGACATCATACCCTTCCTGAAAATACGATGAATTGCAATTGCATTGTTGACTAAGAATTTAGTTTGTTAGTTTCAAGAAAGTTTATGCCTTATTCTTCGTTGTTGTGATGAATTGTTACTTGATCATGAGAAGTTATATGATAATTAATATTGCTATTATAATAATGATCATGATGCTACTATGTACGTATTTTGTTTTTATCGACACCTCTCTCTCTCTCTCTCAAAACATGTGGACATGATTATCGATATCAGCTTTCTCTTGAGGACAAGCGAGGTCTAAGTTTGGGGGAGTTGATACGTCCATGTTGCATCATGATTTTTACTGTTATTTATAGTGTTTTTAATCAATATAAAACTTTGTGGAGCAATTCTAATGCCTTTTCTCTCTTAATATGCAAGATTTACGTGAAGAGGGAGATTGCCGGCAACTGAATTCTGGACCTGAAAAACATATGTCACAGATACCTATTCTGCACATCTCCAAATGAGCTGAAATTTCATGGAGATTTATTTTGCAATAAATAAAAATATTGGAGCAAATAAGTACCAGTGGGGCCACCCAGGTGCCCACGAGGCAGTAGGGCGCGCCCGGCCCCCAGGGGGACCCTAGTGGTTTGTGGGGCCCCTGGCCAGCCTCCGATGCCCATCGTGTGGTATATAAGCCCATTTTCCATAGAAAAAAAATAAGGAGAGGACTTTCATGATGGAGCGCCGCCATCCTGAGGCAAAACTTGGGTAGGAGCACTTTTGCTCTTCCACGGAGCGATTCCGCTGGGGATACTTCCCTCTGGAGGGGGAAATCTAAGCCATCGTCATCACCAACAACCCTCTCATCATGGGAGGACCAATCTTCATAAACATATTCACTAGCACCATCTCATCTCATCTCAAACCCTAGTTCATCTCTTATATTCAATCTTTGTATCAAAACCTCAGATTGGTACCTGTGGGTTGCTAGTAGTGTTGATTACATCTTGTAGTTGATGCTAGTTGGTTTATTTGGTGGAAGATTATATGTTCAGATCCATTATGCTATTCAATACCCCTCTGATCTTGGACATGAATATGATGTGTGAGTAGTCACTTTTGTTCTTGAGGACATGGGAGAAGTCCTGTCATAAGTAATCATGTGAATTTGGTATTCGTTTGGTATTTTGATGATATGTATGTTGTTGATTCCCTTAGTGGTGTTATGTAAATGTCGACTACATGACACTTCACCATCTTTGGACCTAAGGGAATGCATTGTGGAGTAGTAATTAGATGATGGGTTGCTATAGTAACAAAAGCTTAAACCCTAGTTTATGCGCTATTCCATAAGGGACTGATTTGGATCCATATGTTCAATGCTATGGTTAGATTTATGTTATTTCTTCTTTCGTACTTGGAGATGCTTGCAAGAGGGGTTAATCATAATTGGGAGACTTGTTCAAGTAAGAATAGCACCCAAGCACCAGTCCACCCACATATCAAATTACCAAAGTAGCGAACGTGAATCAAACGAACATGATGAAAGTGACTAGATGAAATTCCCGTGTGTCCTCAAGAAAGCTTAGCTTATTATAAGAAATCGTTCTCGCCTGTCCTTTGCAACAAAAAGGATTGGGCTACCTTGCTTCACCTTAGTTACTATTGCTACTTGTCAGTTGTTAGGAATTATCTTGCTATCAAACTACTCATTACCGATAATTTCAGTGCTTCTAGAAAATACCTTGCTGAAAACCGCTCGTCATTTCCTTCTGCACCTTGTTGGTTTTGACACTCTTACTTATCGAAAGGACTATGATTGATCCCCTATACTTGTGAGTCATCATTCATCAAAGCCCAAAGCTCCACTAACGCGTCCAAACTCTAGTGACCCTCAGCCAGGACCACCAGCGACCTCCTCGAGTTGTGCCACATCGAACCACGCACTCCACCATATCCGACGCCCTCTAGAACACTAGATCGTTCATCCACAGGCCGTGGCGCCACTCTCCGCCACCGTGCCTCCGTCTTCGGCGTGTTCCTCTGGTGACCTAGCTCGATGAGTACCCCCTTTGTTTAATCTGCATCGTCCAATCTAGATCTAGTGCACCACATCGTCCCACTTAAACGAATTGGCATCATCAAATAGTATCAGCCACGGCACTTACCTTATGCAAAACATTATCCAAAACTTTTTGTTTAATTCAATTAATGCACATTTATAGAAAAACCCCTGGAACTTCAAACACTCACAACTTTTTATCTATATATCCAAATTGAGTGATTCTTTTTGCAAAATGATCCTTAGGAAATGCACTTTCACCTCGAGTAATAAAATTAAGAATTTGAATAGTCTAAAATTCAAATTCAAATAGGACATAACCTGCAAATTATAAATCCAATTAAATTTATTCTTTTTGCAAAGTGAATCTAGTGAATTGTAGTTTCAACTTAACTACCATAGTTCAGTTTTAAAATAATTTAAAATTTGAATTTGAATATAGTTTAAACTGTAGCTATAATGCCAATAGTATATAAACCAAATTTAGTATGAAAGTTTTTATTGGGATAAAAATGTTGCAACTAAGTTCAGGAGCTTAAAATGAACTTTAGTAAATATTATGGGATTATTATTTGACTTTAGGGAACTTAAATTGGATTAAATTCAAACTAGTTTGATTATAACTTTGAAACCATAGGTTTAATTTGAATAAACCTTTATAATATGACTTAGTGTTTATTTTGGAGTCATAATTGACTTGAGGAAAATAAATTTAAATTAAATTAGTTCAAACCTAAGTAAAGTTTGAAAAACTATTTGCGCTTAGTAAGTGACACTATATTGTATTTGACTATAGGGAAACCAATAAACAAATTGAGTTAGGTTTGGACTAACTTAGTCATTTATGGAACCATTCATAATTCAAATTTAACTTGGTAAGATCAAACTTAGGAACTAAAGCAAATTGTGAACTCAATTCAATTTGAATTCAAATAAGATGAACCCTAATTCAAATCCAAATTGAATTGGAAGCCTCACCAAATTATTATTTTCAGACACTGAGTGTATTCAAGCTCACAAAAGTGTTGGGTTCTACGGTAGGGTGCGTCGACTGCAAATTTAATTTTTCCTAAGCGCAGAAAAACCAAGAACATGCTACGGGAGATGGATCACAGATCGTTACCACTAGACGTGCAGTGCCGTGCAGCGGAAGAAGAGTTGGGGAAGCGCGTCCGCGTGAATCGTCTCCTTCTCGTCTGATCTCCCTCGAACAGCTGGTCGTCGGTTCCCACGTACATGTTCGCCGGAGCGGCGCAAGTGCACCGCCTCTAACGGTATCGGCGCGTGCAGGAGGAACATTGTGTGGCAGACTGCTAGGTCCGATCACACAAACGGCGGCGAGTGGAGGTGTCTATTCGCAACACATGCAAACCCTAGTGACAGCACTGAAGCGATCAATTACGTGAGTGTGCGGCACCTCCACTTTATAGAGGCGTCCGTCGTAGGCTCAGCACTTGGGCCTTCCATGGAACCTAAATCCCATAAGTCTACTCGGCCACAATCCGAATACAACTCGGATCACATCCGACCAGTGTCCTCGGATCCGACCTTGTAGGTTCCTTCCCTTAAGTGCGCGACCCCTTAGGTTCAAGCCGGCTTGGTCGCAGTTCGGATCACCTCTGAACTGCACAGTTGGTAGCGGCCTCTAGCAAGGCATGCCGAACACCAAACAGACTATGAAGCTGGTTAGGCGAACCTGTACATCATACTTCCATTCCTTTTGCCACACGATATATGTTGTCGGGCTCAAGGCGAGTCTGTCATCCTTGTGCTAGCCCGACCTCTTTCTCATTCCAGTGATGCCGACCACAAACCGGATTATCTCATAATCCTTGTCGCATGGCCATGCTTATCCTGGTCGGATCACATGAGGGGCCCAGAGTATATCTCTCCTGATCGAAGGGGCAAATCCCATCTTGCTCGTCCACGTCTTGCAGCATGGTTCTGGACAATCCCAAAACCTACCTTTATAACTACCCAGTTACAGAGTAGCGTTTGGTCGGCCCAAAGCAGGTCTGTCACCATCCCGAGTACATGCGTCAGCTCAGGTCTTAGGACATAGAACATATGTTGTACTCGAGACTCACATATGACATATCGCTGCGTCTCATAGTTGGGTCTGTCCGACTTGGACCTTATCTCGACTCGGATTCGACTACATCGAATCCGACCAGATCCTTCCAAGTCCATATTATCCGGTTAGCATCCAATGCTCCATGGCTAGTGAGACCAAGCCATCGACCGTGTCATATGCTAGTCTAGTTGGCTGCGCATCCACACAGCCCTTTCCACTAGGGACCTTTTAGGTCAGTCATCATACAATGCATAGTCCCACAAACAAGTCATGTACTTGCTGATACACATCATTGATAATGTCCAAGGACTATCTTTATTCATAAACACATAGGAAATATCATCATACATGATTGCCTCTAGGGCATATCTCCAACAGTCTTCCACTTTCACTAGAGTCAATCAAATAGACATCGAATGCCCATATCTATAACGTACCCCTCATGCTTGGGTTGTGGAAGCGGCTTAGTTAACGGATCCGCAACATTTGCATCCGTGTGAATTTTGCATAACTCAACATCACCACTCTTTACGATCTTTTGTATCAGATAATATTGCCGATCTATGTGTATGACCTTGTGGTGATTCCTCGGCTCCTTGGCTTGTGCGATGGCACCAGAATTATCACAATAAAGGTCCAACAGTTTTACCGAGGCTAGGAAAATACCAAGATCATCCAGAAAGTTCCGAATCCAAACACCTTCCTTTGCAGCTTCACAAGCCGCAATGTATTCGGCTTTTGTGGTAGAATCGGCCACCGTATCTTGCTTGGAGCTCATCCAGCTCACTTCTCCTCCATTCATGACATACACGAACCTGGACTGTGATCGACAATCATCTCTGTTGGTTTGGAAACTAGCATCGGCGTAACCCCTTACGACGAGCTCTTTCTCACCTCGATAAACTAGGAACATCTCTTTAGTCCTTTTTAGGTACTTCAAAATAGTCTTTACCGCTGCCCAGTGACTCTCACCTGGGTTCGCCTGGTATCTACTTGTTAGGCTTATTGCAAAATAAACATCAGGCCGTGTGCATATCATGGCATACATGATGGATCAAATTGCCGAGGCATACGAAACCCGACTCATCCTGCTTCGCTCATCATATGTCGAAGGACTCTGAGTCTCGCTTAGCCTTATACCATGTGAGACAGGCAAGAACCCTTTCTTGGCCTCACTCATGTTGAACCGCTTCAACACTTTATCTATTTACGTGCTTTGGCTCAAGCCGAGTAGCCTCCTCAATCTATCTCAATAGATCTTGATGCCTAAAATGTAAACTGCCTCACCAAGGTCCTTCATTGAAAACTTGCCATTCAATGATTCCTTGACCGAGTTCAGCATCAAAATATCATTTCCGATTAGTAGTATGTCATCCACATACAAGATCAAAAACACTATCGAGCTCCCACTTAACTTCTTGTATAAACAAGAGTCCTCTTCGCTTTTGATGAAGCCAAAACCAGTGACGACCTCATCAAAACAAACGTTCCAGCTCCAAGATGCTTGCCTCAACCCATAAATGGATCTCTTGAGCTTGCATACTTTACTAGTGCTAGTCGGATCGACAAAACCCCCGGGTTGTATCATATACACGTCCTCGGTTAAATTTCCGTGAAGGAAAGCCGTTTTGACATCCATCTGCCATATCTCGTAATCGAAATATGCAGCTATAGCTAGTACGATCCTTACCGACTTCAGCTTCACTACCGGCGAGTAAGTCTCATCGTAGTCAATTCCTTGAACTTGTCCATAACCTTTAGAGACAAGCTGAGCTTTGTGTATCTTAAAGACCCATTTGCAGCCAATGGCCTTTACGCCAGGCGGCGGATCAACCAAGTCCCAGACTTGATATTCATCCATGGACTTTAACTCGGATCTCATGGCCTCTAACCATGGCTCGGAATTCAGGCTCACCATCGCTTCTGCATACGTGGTCGGCTCGTTGCTTTCTAGCAACAATAAATCACGCACTCTGCACAATCTTTCTGACCTCCGTGGTTCTGGTGCCGCTTCCACTACGGGTTCCCTGACTGACTCTGGTATGATCTCATCACCTGCTGAGCCGTCCCTGAGTGGTTCTCGAATTTCTTCGAGTCGGACCGTCCTCCCACTGGCCTCCTGACTGAGAAACTCTTTCTCAAGGAAAACCCTGTTCCGAGCAACAAACACTTTGTACTCTTCCCGGTTGTAGAAGCTATATCCCAAGGTTTCCCTCGGATATACCACGAATATGCATTTGTCCGACTTGGGTGTAAGCTTGTCTGACATAAGTCGCTTGACAAATGCTTCACAATCCCAAATCTTTAGAGAAGACAAACTGGGAGTCTTCCCTGTCCACATCTCATGTGGTGTCTTATCTACGGATTTTGATGGTACCCTGTTAAGTGTGAAAGCTGTAGTTTCTAGAGCGTATCCCCAGAATGACAAGGGTAAATCTGATTTGCTCATCATAGATCGAACCATGTCCAACAAGGTACGATTCCTTCGTTCCGATACACCATTTCTCTGTGGCGTACCCGGAGGTGTGAGCTGAGGTACTATACCTCTGCTTTTCAGATGATCATCAAACTCCTGGCTCATGTACTCACCTCCACGATCAGATCGTAGAATTTTTATAGTCTTGCCGAGCTGATTCTCAACCTTGTTTTAAAACTCTTTGAACTTTTCAAAAGTTTCCGACTTGTGCCTCATCAAATAGATATATCCATATCTACTCAAGTCGTCGGTAAAAGTCATGAAGTACTGATAGCCACCTCTGGCGGTTGTGCTCATTGGTCCACACACATCACAGTGTATTAGTTCCAACAGCTCGGATGCCCTCTCACAACTCTTTGCGAAAGGGGACTTAGTCATCTTGCCGAGCAAGCATGATTCGCATGTCTTGGACGACCCAAAGTTGGTCGAAGTTAGGAGTCCATCATCATGGAGCTTCTTCATGCGTTTCAGACTAATGTGTCCAAGCCGGCAATGCCATAAGTATGTCGGATTTATCTTATTAGGCTAATGCCTCTTGACATTCACGTTATAGAGCGGTTCCTGTTCTAGGTTCAATATAAATAACCCATTAACAATGGGTGCATAGCCGTGGAACATACCATTCAAATAAATCGAACAACCATTGTCCTTTAAATTGAATTCATAACTCTGACTCATTAAGCATGAGGTAGAAATAATGTTCCGACTAAGTGCAGGAATGTAATAAAAATTATTCAATTCCAAAATAAATCCAGAAGGAAGCTGGAGCTGCATCGTGCCGACCTCCAATGCAGCAACTCTTGCTTTCTTTCTGACCTTGATGTCAATCTCCCCTTGTGCCACACGCCTAGTTCTTACCAGCCCCTACATCGAGTTGCAAATGTGAACAACCGATCCGGTATCAAATACCCAAGAGCTGCTAGGTATGTCAGCAAGGTAAATGTCTCTAACATATGCAACAAGTGTACCTTTGCCTAAAGCAGCATTCCCGGCCTTCTTGCCATGCTCTGCAAGCCACTTGCTACAGTTCCTCTTCCAGTGACCAGTTTCCTTGCAATGATAGCAAATTGTCTTTGAGTCTGGTCCAGACTTCGGCGCAGCGGCGGAGGTTACTGTCTCCGTGCCCTTTGCCTTAGCCTTTTTCTTGGACCAACTCTTCTTGAACTTAGCCGATTTCTGCACCATTAACACTTGATGCGTGCCTTTCTTAATATCCTGCTCTGCCACTTTGAGCATCCCATGTAATTCAGTGAGCTTCTTATCCATGCCATGCATATGATAGTTCGAGATGAACGTCCCATAGCTGGGCGGAAGAGAACCCAAAACTGCATCAGTAGCCAGCTCATCCAAGAGCGGGAAGCCCAACCAATCCAAAGCTTGCACATATCCGATCATCTTGATCACATGCGGGCTCAGTGGATCACCTTCCTTCAGCTTACAATCCATCAAGGATCGCCAGACATTGAACCTTTCGGTCCTAGCCTGCACCTGAAACATGCTCTTGAGACTCTCGATCCTATCGAAAGCCCCAACGTCTTCAAAATGCTGCTGCAAATCAGGCTCCATACAAGCCAGCATGAGGCAGCTGATATCGTTTGATTCATCAACGAGTTTCTGGTAGGCATTCTTGGTTGTGGTACTAGCATTATCGGCAGGTTCCTCTGGAAGAGGATCCTCTAGAACATGTTCCTTTTTATCATGCTTGAGAACAATTCTCAAATTTCTATACCAGGTAGTAAAGTTTGTTCCATTCAGTTTATCCTTTTCCAGAATTGATTTCAATGCAAAGTTGGGTTGAGCAGGTGGTGCCTTCGATCTACAACAGAAAAATATGCAATCACTAAGCATGTGTTTATGTAGAGTAATTCTAGCCTTAAACAGAAATACTCCCACTGAAGTCAGCATCCCTCCACAAACTCTTAGTGATTCAGGATCCGACTAGCACATGCGACTAGTGAGCTTTAGCATCACTACTAGACAACATGCCTATCCGGTAAGAAACTCCTTGCTAATCGTATCTCTATACGACTCCTGTCGGTCGGGTAGGTATCTCATACCCCGGCTCTCGACCTCTTTTGCCACAAGGCCCAAAACCGTTTTGATAGCCTTGTCAAGTTAACCTAATGCAGTGCATGTCTGTGTCCGACACGAACCCTTTAGTTCAAGCACACCTAGTAGCACCCCAATTTTATGATCCCACTACTAGACGTACTTGACGTGCGAAGGTGCAACATCGGGAATGGCAATTTACTTGATATTCATGAGGGATCTTTCTACCATTCTAACATGCATAGAAACAAAGAAGCATAACAATCACAAGTAAAACATATATTGTGAAATGGTATGGCTCCTTCATGGATGTTCTTCCAGGTCAGCTCCAACTCCGATGACCATCTAGAAACTCCATCTTGTTTGTCACGCCGGGCCGCCAAGCCGCCAACCTGATCTCTGTTATCCAACTACTACAACTAGTAATGAATTTTACATAGAGTCATAAGTCAACACGCAGGTCGTTATACAATATAATGACAACACTTTGGCTCCTGCCGGCTGACAAACATGACATGCGGGCCATGTATAATTTACACACATACATCACATACACATGAGCCATACTATTCACATCAGACCCTGCAAAATAAAGTTATGCATAGAATCGTATTCTACCGGTTTGAGTGATCGTGTACGAAATACAATGCGCTACGCACACGGATTCTCTAATCTGGCCGACCTTATCGATCATTGCGAGTACGATTCGGATTTATGTTCCACTGTTAACTCCGACGGCGGATACTGACTGGTAGGGGTAGGTTGTGTCACGACCTCATCGACTCCAATCATTAGAAAACATAGCCTCAACGATCCCCATGTGCAGTTGATCACATCAACCGTGCACATAACCGATCTCATCAACGACAACAGATCTCATCTATCGCCTCCACATATCTAATATGCATATGATTTGAATCCAAATCCTATAGCAGAGGCTCTGATACCACTGTTGGGTTCTACGGTAGGGTGCGTCGACTACAAATTAAATTTTTCCTACGCGCAGAGCAACCAAGAACATGCTACGGGAGATGGATCATAGATCATTACCACTAGACGCGCAGTGCTGTGCAGCGGAAGAAGAGTTGGGGCAGCGCGTCCGCGTGAATCGTCTCCTCCTCGTCCTATCTCCCTCGAACAGCTGGTCGTCGGTTCCCACGTGCAGGTTCGCCGGAGCGGCACAAGTGCACCGCCTCTAACGGTATCCGCACGTGCAGTAGGAATGTCATGCGGCGGACTGCTAGGTCCAATCACACAATCGGCGGCGAGTGGAGGTGTCTATTCGCAACACATCCAAACCCTAGTGACAAGCTGAAGCGATCAATTCCGTGAGTGTGCGGCACCTCCACTTTATATAGGCGTCCGTCGCGGGCTCATCACTTGGGCCTTGCACGGACTAAAGCCCATAAGTCTACTCGGCCATAATTCGAATACAGCTCGGATCACATCCGACCAGTGTCCTCGGACCCGACCTCGTAGGTTCCTCCCCTTAAGCGTGCGACCCCTTAGGTTCAAGCCGGCTTGGTCGCAGTTCAGATCACCTCCGAACTGCACAGTTGGCAGCGGCCTCTAGCAAGGCATGCCGAACACCAAACAGACTATGAAGCTGGTTAGGCGAACCTGTACATCATACTTCCATTCCTTTTGCCACACGATATATGTTGTCGGTCTCAAGGCGAGTATGTCATCCTTGTGCTAGCCCAACCTCTTTCTCATTCCAGTGACGCCGACCACAAACCGGATTATCTCATAATCCTTATCGCATGGCCATGCTTATCCTGGTCGGATCACACGAGGGGCCCAGAGTATATCTCTCCTGATCGGAGGGGCAAATCCCATCTTGCTCGACAACGTCTCGCAACATGGTTCTGGACAATCCCAAAACCTACCTTTATAACTACCCAGTTACGGAGTAGCGTTTAGTCGGCCCAAAGCAAGTCTGTCACCATCCCGAGTACATGCGTCAGCTCAGGTCTTAGGACATAGAACATATGTTGTACTTGAGACTCACATATGACATATCGCTGCGTCTCGTAGTTGGGTCTGTCCGACTCAGACCTTATCTCGACTCGAATCCGACCAGATCCTTCCAAGTCCATATTATCCGGTTAGCATCCAATGCTCCATGGCTAGTGAGACCAAGCCATCAACCGTGTCATATGCTAGTCTAGTTGGCTGCGCGTCCACACAACCCTTTCGACTAGGGACCTTTTAGGAAAGTCATCATACAATGCATAGTCCCATAAACGAGTCACGTACTTGCTGATACACATCATTGATAATGTCCAAGGACTATCTTTATTCATAAACACATAGGAAATATCATCATACATGATTGCCTCCAGGGCATATCTCCAACAGAAAGGTCAACAAGTTTGAATTGTCATTCAAAGTGAACATGAACTTGGCTACCCAAGCTTCATAGACCATGACTCTGTTGTTAAGATTCTTTTGATTGGATCTGACAACCACAACTTGGCATCACATACTCCTTATGTGATAAACCCTTACTGAAAATTTGCATGTCAACCCTTATGTCACATGTATTCAAACTAACAACCACTGTTATCTAAACTCTTATGAGTCAACCCTGACACATGATCTCACAGCACGATGACACTGACACCATGCAAAACACTTGTTGTATTTTTGATTGTAGTGTATGGTTGTTTATGATTGCTCTTTACTTATGTTAGATTGTACGGAGAGTAGAGAGTAACGTGATCAAGATTGTGTGTTTGAAGAATCGTCAATACCAGGAAAGTGGAACCTTTGATCATAACTTATGTTTTCATGCATTGTAGTTGTTTCCAACTAGGAATCCCCTATAGGATTTTAGTTTATGCTTGACAGAACCTAGTAGAAGAAATTAGGTCCCTTGTACGATGACCTTGTAACAATCAATCAGTTGCTTAGCTGCTATTACCTGGATTGGGATCACATTAAAAGGTTACTTATGGTTGACTACTTAACTACAACTTAATTAATTAATCCATATGGGTGGGCTGACTTTGAATGAGTCACCGAGTGTAGTCCTTGGTGGGGAATGCCACCCATGTATCAGAGGGATTATACGAATTTATAGTTGAGTAGGTTCCATGTGTATATGTGAGATAATATGTGCTCTGTCTTGACGAAGTAAGTTTTGGGAACCTTCCTGGGCATGACTGTTGGGTTTCGTAGTAATTTCAAAAAATTTCCTACGCACACGCAAGATCATGTGATGCATAGCAATGAGGGGAAGAGTATTGCCTACGTACCCTACGCAGACCGACTGCGGAAGCGATGACACGACGTAGAGGAAGTAGTCGTACGTCTTCACGATCCAACCGATCAAGCACCGAAACTACGGCACCTCCGAGTTCGAGCACACGTTCAGCTCGATGACGATCCCCGGACTCCGATCCAGCAAAGTGTCGGGGAAGAGTTCCGTCAGCACGACGGTGTGGTGACGATCTTGATGAACTACAGCAGCAGGGCTTCGCCTAAACTCCGCTACAGTATTATCGAGGAATATGGTGGCAGGGGGCACCGCACACGGCTAAGGAATCGATCACGTGGATCAACTTGTGTCAACTTGTGTGTTTAGAGGTGCCCCTGCCTCCGTATATAAAGGAGCCAAGGGGGGAGGGTGCGCCGGCCAAGAGGGAGAGGCGCAGGAGGAGTCCTACTCCTACCGGGAGTAGGACTCCCCCCCCAATCCTATTCCAACTAGGATTCCCAAGGGGGAAAGAGGGAGAGGGGTGGCCGGCCACCTCTCCTAGTCCTAATAGGACTAGGGGAAGGGGGGAGGTGCGCAGCCCCCTTGGGCTGCCCCTTTCTCCTTTCCACTAAGGCCCATGATGGCCCATATGGCTCCCGGGGGGTTCCGGTAACCTCCCGGTAACCCGGTAAAATCCCGATTTCACCCGGAACACTTCCGATGTCCAAACATAGACTTCCAATATATCAATCTTTACGTCTCGACCATTTCGAGACTCCTCGTCATGTCCGTGATCACATCCGGGACTCCGAACAACCTTCGGTACATCAAAATGCATAAACTCATAATATAACTGTCATCGTAACCTTAAGCGTGCGGACCCTACGGGTTCGAGAACAATGTAGACATGACCGAGACACGTCTCTGGTCAATAACCAATAGCGGGACCTGGATGCCCATATTGGCTCCTACATATTCTACGAAGATCTTTATCGGTCAGACCGCATAACAACATACGTTGTTCCCTTTGTCATCGGTATGTTACTTGCCCGAGATTCGATCGTCGGTATCCAATACCTAGTTCAATCTCGTTACCGGCAAGTCTCTTTACTCGTTCCGTAATACATCATCTCACAACTAACATATTAGTTGTAATGCTTGCAAGGCTTATGTGATGTGTATTACCGAGAGGGCCCAGAGATACCTCTCCGACAATCGGAGTGACAAATCCTAATCTCGAAATACGCCAACCCAACATCGACCATTGGAGACACCTGTAGTACTCCTTTATAATCACCCAGTTACGTTGTGACGTTTGGTAGTACCCAAAGTGTTCCTCCGGTAAACGGGAGTTGCATAATCTCATAGTCATAGGAACATGTATAAGTCATGAAGAAAGCAATAGCAACATACTAAACGATCGGGTGCTAAGCTAATGGAATGGGTCATGTCAATCAGATCATTCTACTAATGATGTGACCTCGTTAATCAAATAACAACTCATTGTTCATGGTTAGGAAACATAACCATCTTTGATTAACGAGCTAGTCAAGTAGAGGCATACTAGTGACACTCTGTTTGTCTATGTATTCACACATGTATTATGTTTCCGGTAAATACAATTCTAGCATGAATAATAAACATTTATCATGATTATAAGGAAATAAATAATAACTTTATTATTGCCTCTAGGGCATATTTCCTTCAGTCTCCCACTTGCACTAGAGTCAATAATCTAGATTACACTGTAATGAATCTGACACCCATGGAGCTTTGGTGCTGATCATGTTTTGCTCGTGGAAGAGGCTTAGTCAACGGGTCTGCAACATTCAGATCCGTATGTATCTTGCAAATCTCTATGTCTCCCACCTGGACTAGATCCCGGATGGAGTTGAAGCGTCTCTTGATGTGTTTGGTCCTTTTGTGAAATCTGGATTCCTTTGCCAAGGCAATTGCACCAGTATTGTCACAAAAGATTTTCATTGGACCCGATGCACTAGGTATGACACCTAGATCGGATATGAACTCCTTCATCCAGACTCCTTCATTTGCTGCTTCCGAAGCAGCTATGTATTCCGCTTCACATGTAGATCCCGCTACGACGCTTTGTTTAGAACTGCACCAACTGACAGCTCCTCCGTTTAATGTAAACACGTATCCGGTTTGCGATTTAGAATCGTCCGGATCAGTGTCAAAGCTTGCATCAACGTAACCTTTTACGGTGAGCTCTTTGTCACCTCCATATACGAGAAACATATCCTTAGTCCTTTTCAGGTATTTCAGGATGTTCTTGACCGCTGTCCAGTGATCCACTCCTGGATTACTTTGGTACCTCCCTGCTAAACTTATAGCAAGGCACACATCAGGTCTGGTACACAGCATTGCATACATGATAGAGCCTATGGCAGATGCATAGGGAACATCTTTCATATTCTCTCTATCTTCTGCAGTGGTCGGGCATTGAGTCTTACTCAATTTCACACCTTGTAACACAGGCAAGAACCCTTTCTTCGCTTGATCCATTTTGAATTTCTTCAAAATTTTGTCAAGGTATGTGCTTTGTGAAAGTCCAATTAAGCGTCTTGATCTATCTCTATAGATCTTAATGCCTAATATGTAAGCAGCTTCACCGAGGTCTTTCATTGAAAAACTTTTATTCAAGTATCCCTTTATGCTATCCAGAAATTCTATATCATTTCCAATCAGTAATATGTCATCCACATATAATATCAGAAATGCTACAGAGCTCCCACTCACTTTCTTGTAAATACAGGCTTCTCCGAAAGTCTGTAAAAAACCAAATGCTTTGATCACACTATCAAAACGTTTATTCCAACTCCGAGAGGCTTGCACCAGTCCATAAATGGATCGCTGGAGCTTGCACACTTTGTTAGCTCCCTTTGGATCGACAAAACCTTCCGGTTGCATCATATACAACTCTTCTTCCAGAAATCCATTCAGGAATGCAGTTTTGACATCCATCTGCCAAATTTCATAATCATAAAATGCGGCAATCGCTAATATGATTCGGACGGACTTAAGCATCGCTACGGGTGAGAAGGTCTCATCGTAGTCAATCCCTTGAACTTGTCGAAAACCTTTTGCGACAAGTCGAGCTTTGTAGACAGTAACATTACCATCAGCGTCAGTCTTCTTCTTAAAGATCCATTTATTCTCAATTGCTTGCCGATCATCGGGCAAGTCAACCAAAGTCCATACTTTGTTCTCATACATGGATCCCATCTCAGATTTCATGGCTTCAAGCCACTTTGCGGAATCTGGGCTCACCATCGCTTCTTCATAGTTCGTAGGTTCATCATGATCTAGTAGCATGACTTCCAGAACAGGATTTCCGTACCACTCTGGCGCGGATCTTACTCTGGTTGATCTACGTGGTTCAGTAGTATCTTGATCTGAAGTATCATGATCACTATCATTGGTTTCCTCACTAACCGGTGTAGGTGTCACTGAAACAGTTTTCTGTGATGAACTACTCTCCAGTAAGGGAGCAGGTACAGTTACCTCGTCAAGTTCTACTTTCATCCCACTCACTTCTTTCGAGAGAAACTCCTTCTCTAGAAATGATCCATTCTTAGCAACGAATGTTTTGCCTTCGGATCTGTGATAGAAGGTGTACCCAACAGTTTCCTTTGGGTATCCTATGAATACACATTTCTCCGATTTGGGTTCGAGCTTATCAGGTTGAAGCTTTTTCACATAAGCATCGCAGCCCCAAACTTGAAGAAACGACAACTTTGGTTTCTTGCCAAACCATAGTTCATAAGGCGTCGTCTCAACGGATTTTGATGGTGCCCTATTTAACGTGAATGCGGCCGTCTCTAAAGCATAACCCCAAAATGATAGCGGCAAATCTGTAAGAGACATCATAGATCGCACCATATCTAGTAAAGTACGATTACGACGTTCGGACACACCATTGCGCTGTGGTGTTCTGGGTGGCGTGAGTTGTGAAACTATTCCACAGTTTTTCAAATGTACACCAAACTCGTAACTCAAATATTCTCCTCCACGATCAGATCGTAGAAAATTTATTTTCTTGTTACGATGATTTTCAACTTCACTCTGAAATTCTTTGAACTTTTCAAATGTTTCAGACTTATGCTTCATTAAGTAGATATATCCATATCTGCTCAAATCATCTGTGAAGGTGAGAAAATAACGATATCCGCCACGAGCCTCAATATTCATCGGACCACATACATCGGTATGTATGATTTCCAACAAATCTGTTGCTCTCTCCATAGTACCGGAGAACGGTGTTTTAGTCATCTTGCCCATGAGGCACGGTTCGCAAGTACCAAGTGATTCATAATCAAGTGGTTCCAAAAGTCCATTAGTATGGAGTTTCTTCATGCGTTTTACACCGATATGACCTAAACGACAGTGCCACAAATAAGTTGCACTTTCATTATCAACTCTGCATCTTTTGGTTTCTACATTATGAATATGTGTATTACTACTATCGAGATTCAGTAAGAATAGACCACTCTTCAAGGGTGCATGACCATAAAAGATATTACTCATATAAATAGAACAACCATTATTCTCTGATTTAAATGAATAACCGTCTCGCATTAAACAAGATCCAGATATAATGTTCATGCTCAACGCTGGCACCAAATAACAATTATTTAGGTCTAATATTAATCCCGAAGGTAGATGTAGAGGTAGCGTGCCGACCGCGATCACATCGACTTTGGAACCGTTTCCCACGTGCATCGTCACCTCGTCCTTTGCCAGTGCCCGCTTATTCTGTAGTCCCTGTTTCGAGTTGCAAATATTAGCAACAGAACCAGTATCAAATACCCAGGTGCTACTGCGAGCTCTAGTAAGGTACACATCAATAACATGTATATCATATATACCTTTGTTCACCTTGCCATCCTTCTTATCCGCCAAATACTTGGGGCAGTTCCGCTTCCAGTGACCAGTTTGCTTGCAGTAGAAGCACTCAGTTTCAGGCTTAGGTCCAGACTTGGGTTTCTTATCTTGAGCAGCAACTTGCTTGCTGTTCTTCTTGAAGTTCCCTTTCTTCTTTCCTTTGCCCTTTTTCTTGAAACTAGTGGTTTTGTTAACCATCAACACTTGATGCTCCTTTTTGATTTCTACCTCCGCAGCTTTCAGCATTGCGAAGAGCTCGGGAATAGTCTTGTTCATCCCTTGCATATTATAGTTCATCACGAAGCTCTTGTAGCTTGGTGGCAGTGATTGGAGAATTCTGTCGATGACGCAATCATCCGGAAGATTAACTCCCAATTGAATCAAGTGATTATTATACCCAGACATTTTGAGTATATGCTCACTGACAGAACTGTTCTCCTCCATCTTGCAGCTATAGAACTTATTGGAGACTTCATATCTCTCAATCCGGGCATTTGCTTGAAATATTAACTTCAACTCCTGGAACATCTCATATGCTCCATGACGTTCAAAATGTCGTTGAAGTCCCGATTCTAAGCCGTAAAGCATGGCACACTGAACTATTGAGTAGTCATCAGCTTTGCTCTGCCAGACGTTCATAACATCTGGCGTTGCTCCAGCAGCAGGCCTGGCACCCAGCGGTGCTTCCAGGACGTAATTCTTCTGTGCAGCAATGAGGATAATCCTCAAGTTACGGACCCAGTCCGTGTAATTGCTACCATCATCTTTCAACTTTGCTTTCTCAAGGAACGCATTAAAATTTAACGGAACAACAGCACGAGCCATTTATCTACAATCAACATAAACAAGCAAGATACTATCAGGGACTAAGTTCATGATAAATTTTAAGTTCAATTAATCATATTACTAAAGAACTCCCACTTAGATAGACATCCCTCTAATCCTCTAAGTGATCACGTGATCCAAATCAACTAAACCATAACCGATCATCACGTGAGATGGAGTAGTTTTCAATGGTGAACATCGTTATGTTGATCATATCTACTATATGATTCACGCTCGACCTTTCGGTCTCCGTGTTCCGAGGCCATATCTGCATATGCTAGGCTCGTCAAGTTTAACCTGAGTATTTTGCGTGTGCAAAACTGGCTTGCACCCGTTGTAGATGGACGTAGAGCTTATCACACCCGATCATCACGTGGTGTCTGGGCACGACGAACTTTGGCAACGGTGCATACTCAGGGAGAACACTTCTTGATAATTTAGTGAGAGATCATCTTATAATGCTACCGTCAATCAAAGCAAGATAAGATGCATAAAAGATAAACATCACATGCAATCAATATAAGTGATATGATATGGCCATCATCATCTTGTGCTTGTGATCTCCATCTCCGAAGCACTGTCATGATCACCATCGTCACCGGCGCGACACCTTGATCTCCATCGTAGCATTGTTGTCGTCTCGCCAATCTTATGCTTCCACGACTATCACTACCGTTTAGTAATAAAGTAAAGCATTACATCGCGATTGCATTGCATACAATAAAGCGACAACCATATGGCTCCTGCCAGTTGCCGATAACTTGGTTACAAAACATGATCATCTCATACAATAAAATTCAGCATCATGCCCTGACCATATCACATCACAACATGCCCTGCAAAAACAAGTTAGACGTCCTCTACTTTGTTGTTGCATGTTTTACGTGGCTGCTACGGGCTTAAGTAAGAACCAATCTCACCTACGCATCAAAACCACAACGATAGTTTGTCAAATAGACTCCGTTTTAACCTTCGCAAGGACCGGGCGTAGCCATACTTGGTTCAACTAAAGTTGGAGAGGCAGTCGCCCGCAAGCCATCTCTGTGCAAAGCACGTCGAGGGAACCGGTCTCGCGTAAGTGTACGCGTAAGGTTGGTCCGGGTCGTCTCGTCCAACAATACCGCCGAACCAAAATATGACATGCTGGTAGGCAGTATGACTTGTATCGTCCACAACTTACTTGTGTTCTACTCGTGCATATAACATCAACATCAATAACCTAGGCTCTGATACCACTGTTGGGTTTCGTAGTAATTTCAAAAATTTTCCTACGCACACGCAAGATCATGTGATGCATAGCAATGAGGGGAAGAGTATTGCCTACGTACCCTACGCAGACCGACTGCGGAAGCGATGACACGACGTAGAGGAAGTAGTCGTACGTCTTCACGATCCAACCGATCAAGCACCGAAACTACGGCACCTCCGAGTTCGAGCACACGTTCAGCTCGATGACGATCCCCGGACTCCGATCCAGCAAAGTGTCGGGGAAGAGTTCCGTCAGCACGACGGTGTGGTGACGATCTTGATGAACTACAGCAGCAGGGCTTCGCCTAAACTCCGCTACAGTATTATCGAGGAATATGGTGGCAGGGGGCACCGCACACGGCTAAGGAATCGATCACGTGGATCAACTTGTGTCAACTTGTGTGTTTAGAGGTGCCCCTGCCTCCGTATATAAAGGAGCCAAGGGGGGAGGGTGCGCCGGCCAAGAGGGAGAGGCGCAGGAGGAGTCCTACTCCTACCGGGAGTAGGACTCCCCCCCCAATCCTATTCCAACTAGGATTCCCAAGGGGGAAAGAGGGAGAGGGGTGGCCGGCCACCTCTCCTAGTCCTAATAGGACTAGGGGAAGGGGGGAGGTGCGCAGCCCCCTTGGGCTGCCCCTTTCTCCTTTCCACTAAGGCCCATGATGGCCCATATGGCTCCCGGGGGGTTCCGGTAACCTCCCGGTAACCCGGTAAAATCCCGATTTCACCCGGAACACTTCCGATGTCCAAACATAGACTTCCAATATATCAATCTTTACGTCTCGATCATTTCGAGACTCCTCGTCATGTCCGTGATCACATCCGGGACTCCGAACAACCTTCGGTACATCAAAATGCATAAACTCATAATATAACTGTCATCGTAACCTTAAGCGTGCGGACCCTACGGGTTCGAGAACAATGTAGACATGACCGAGACACGTCTCTGGTCAATAACCAATAGCGGGACCTGGATGCCCATATTGGCTCCTACATATTCTACGAAGATCTTTATTGGTCAGACCGCATAACAACATACGTTGTTCCCTTTGTCATCGGTATGTTACTTGCCCGAGATTCGATCGTCGGTATCCAATACCTAGTTCAATCTCGTTACCAGCAAGTCTCTTTACTCGTTCCGTAATACATCATCTCACAACTAACATATTAGTTGTAATGCTTGCAAGGCTTTATGTGATGTGTATTACCGAGAGGGCCCAGAGATACCTCTCCGACAATCGGAGTGACAAATCCTAATCTCGAAATACGCCAACCCAACATCGACCATTGGAGACACCTGTAGTACTCCTTTATAATCACCCAGTTACGTTGTGACGTTTGGTAGTACCCAAAGTGTTCCTCCGGTAAACGGGAGTTGCATAATCTCATAGTCATAGGAACATGTATAAGTCATGAAGAAAGCAATAGCAACATACTAAACGATCGGGTGCTAAGCTAATGGAATGGGTCATGTCAATCAGATCATTCTACTAATGATGTGACCTCGTTAATCAAATAACAACTCATTGTTCATGGTTAGGAAACATAACCATCTTTGATTAACGAGCTAGTCAAGTAGAGGCATACTAGTGACACTCTGTTTGTCTATGTATTCACACATGTATTATGTTTCCGGTAAATACAATTCTAGCATGAATAATAAACATTTATCATGATTATAAGGAAATAAATAATAACTTTATTATTGCCTCTAGGGCATATTTCCTTCAATGACTAGCAGATGTAGATTTACATGCAGGGAAAATGGATGGGTCTGCCTTTCTAGAAAGGGCTACTACTTCCCGAAAGTCTTGTCTTGATCTACCTACCTACTTCACAACTTGAGTTTAGTAGCAGAAGGGTGTGATCGGAATCACGGGTAAAGTATACAAACCTCTGTAAAGTGTATAAAACTAATCATAATTACCCATGTCCCCGGTTATGGACAACTTTTGAGCAACTTATCGAGAGTTTTCAGCTTGATCTCATCAACTCTTCTAATAAAATTTGTGGGCTGAACCAAAGGGGAGTATGGACTGACTCAGGTACCTGGCGTGATACCAGGGAGACTATTTGAGAGAGGTTTAGGGTGGTCGTGTGATGTGGAGGCCCACATACTCAAATGCTTATTTTGGGTGATCGCGTGATACGATCTGTCCAGTACTACTCTGTGATATGGTATGTCCAACTATTAGAGTAGACCACTATTACAAAGTAGGAAACCTACCTTCACGCAAAAAAGAAAACCCATCCACACCAAATTGCATGTTTATGTTCCAACAAGCCAATCATGATGAAGCTTGCTAATACATTCAATGTATTGACCCTTGTGGCTCCAACGTATCATGTTGCAGGCTTACCATATTGAAGGAAGGCATGAATTAGAGTTACGACGCCTCTTGCCTATGAGTGGATGGACGTCAAAAGACTAGATTATCAACTCTGCTGCATGTGTGTAAATTAAGCTAGCTCGTGAGCTAAGAAGGTGTGTATTATAAAGCACTGGATCTATGATGTAATACTATGACATGTGATGTATTTTCTGGTATTTCATTGTCGACTGTGCGTATCAGCTATTGATCCAGGGACTGACATAGAAAGCACAGAGACTCGGAGCCCTCGGGTCGTCACAACGGTATACTCGTGCTTTTACCTACAAACAAAACATAGAAGATTTCCTTAGCACATATTGTTGGCGCATCAGCTAGGCTAGCTGAAGGAACCAAAAATTCCCCTGATGATTATTATACGATGTGTAGGGTGCTGATGTGCTGATGCACTGGGACAGCAAGGTCCAATAGCAAGGCGCTAGCATGTCCACGTTAAGATATACTCCCTCCGTCCCATAATATAAGAGCCTAGTGTCAATAGCTACATGAATGCAGACACCAAAGAGTTTTACAACCGCGTACTAGATGCATTAAGCGGACGTTTTGAGAGTTGTATGCACGTGGTCACATTATCAATTCAACTATGGATGTACCTTGATTTTTTTTTCCAAAAACTGATGACCCACCACCGCCGGACAGAACACATGTGGACTAGGAATCAAATAAGAGAGGGAAACACAATGCATACATAGAATTGTACCCAACTAAATCCCACAGTAATAAACGTGGCAGACCATGATTGGCTAAGTTTTCACTATGAGAAAAAAGTAAAAAACCACCCAAAAAACCTAGCTAGGTTTAGTATATTTAGAATAATACTTCATCTTCTTGTGCTCGAGTATTTCTAATGATGCTACCGAATATTGAATAGAACCATTGTGTATCCTTGTTGTATGAGCCACTACCTTTTTGAAAGGTAAAGGAGAATTGCAGACATCCTCACAGATTATCCTCCTAGAGCAAGCACATGGGGAGCCTAAACAGTCTTGTCTACCTTGCTTCAGAAATCAGATTGTGATTCACTAAGAGCATCTATCGCTAGGTACCCAAATCCGTCTCATACGCTCGGACGCATGGCCCAGTCAGTGATCGGTCACAAAAGACAACCCAGACATGCGCCTCAAACGGGCCTCAAAATCCGGGCTGGCCGACACCCCTCATATCTAGCCCAAATGTTGGGTCTATATGGGGGCGATCAGGAGCGTCCGCCATGTCATACCCAGTAGGCCTACCCCGCCACAAATTGCACCAGATCCACCCCCTCGACCTACCGGATCCATTTGCTCTCTCCTCTCTTCTTCTTCCTCCTTCACGATAGACATCTCACAGCTCCACCGCCACCCTTCCTCCGCAACCGTTCCGACCCTCTGCGCCCCCAGCATCGGCACAACAGTCCTCTCTCCCATGCTCGCCACCGGGGACATCGTCGCCGGCCCAGACGCCACCGTGGTACGTCCAACAACTCGCGGGCTACCCCTTGCACTCTATATGTTTGACACATTATCCGACCCTGTTTTGTGATTTACTTATAGGGAAAATGATGAATTCCGATGCTTCATAGGACGAGGAGTATGGACCGACGGGTCTTGATCAAATGATTCAAGATGAGTTCTTCGATTCGTCTGATGATGAAGAAGTGGACATGATCATGCTCATGAGCATGCAAGAGGAAATGGACTGACAGGTGGAGCATATTCTCAACTTCAAGGGCTCATTCAAAGGGAGAAGAGTGATCAATCGGGATAGGGTCTCCGGAGCATGGCTACTGCACAAGGACTACTTTGCTCTGAACCCAACTGTCGCGGATGATCCATGGTTTCGTCGCCGTTTTTGCATGTGAAAACCATTATTTTTGCGCATTGTGGAGGGAATGGAGTCACATTATGACTACTTCAAGATCAGTAGGGATCGTTGCGGCCAACATTTTTTTGTGCTTATCAGAAATGCATGGATGCTCTGAGGATGCTTACACTTGGTACTGCCGCAGATGTCATTGGTCAGATGATCCAGATAGGGGAGAGCACATGCCTGAAGACTACTATCAAGTTTGTCGACGTTGTGGTGTAGGTGTTCAAAGAAGAGTATCTGAGAGAACCAAATGTGTAGGACACAAAAAAGTTGTTGGCTATTTGAGAGGCCATATGGTGTCCAGGAATGTTGTGATCAATTGATTGCATGCACTAGCAATGGAAGAACTACCCCAAAGGTTTGCGGGGAATGTATCGATGCCACACCAAAGAGGCCACCATCACACTGGAGGAGTGGCATCACATGACTTATGGATTTGGTATGCATTATTTGGAATGTCGGGTTCTCACAACAACATCAATGTGCTTCAACGATCTCCTGTGTTCAGGAGGCTTTGTAATGGGCAATCGCCACCATGCAACTACATTGTCAACGGTCGTGACTACATCATGGGATACTATCTTGCCAATGTCATCTATCCTCATTGGGTGATGTTTGTGAAGACCATATCTGAACCACATGGCAACAAACAAAGCCACTTTTGTCGGTGTTCCGGGAAGGGGCGTCCCCAGACTTGCCTGCCTGCGGCCCACGGCGTGGCTCTGCGAGCGGGCCCGTACGACCCATCTTCACCGACAAGCTCTCAAGACCCTTGCGAGGGGCCAAGCCTCGCGAGCGGACCACACAAGACCTCCTCAGGAGTGGCCTCACAAGACCTCCTTAGGAGCGGCCTCACCAGGCTGGATCGCGAGGGGCAGAGAGTTCAAGGCGAGGCAAACCTCGCGAGGTTCCGATGACGTGAGCCATGACGATCGAGATCAGGTGGGCGCCAGGCGGGCGCCAGTGCACACAGTGTCCTTGTTTCCTCTTTGGTGCTAAGGAAGCAAGCGCAGGCGCAGAGTACCAAGGAATCAAGCAAAGGTTTCCATATCAGTGCAACGAGACCAAGACCAGAAGGACGGTAAGATGGAGGTCACCGTGGAGCCCAAGACAGCGTCACCACCAGAGCCTTTGACAGGCGAAGACTGCTTTTGTCAGGATAAGCTGTACTAGCTGTCCCCTTTCAAATTGGTCGTTATTGGCTCCCTTCCCGCTCAATATTTGGGGAGAGGACCAGGGCCTCTATAAATAGGACTAGCCACAACCAGAGCTAGGGGACGGATCGAGAGAGACCAGAACTACCACAAGTTCACCGAGCACAAGAACACCTCTCCTCAGGAGGCTGTTCTTCCCCTTGTACTATTCATCCTCAGCCCAAGAGGCAATCCACCACCACCACATTAGAGTAGGGTATTACACCACAACGGTGGCCCGAACCAGTATAAATCTTGTGTCCTTTGTGTTGCGTGTTCATCGAGTTAGCCTGTGAGATCTTAGCGAAGCTAGGACGTGGATCGGTAGGGGGAGATCTTCGCGCGCACCCCAGTGTTCGAACCTTGAGGGTTTTGCCGGAACCCGTGATCCGACATTTGGCGCGCCATGTAGGGGGTGCGCCGGAATTTTCCTTCCGTCAATCTGCGCTCCGCCTCCACCTCGCTTCGCCCTCATGGCAGGCGCCTCGCTCCCTGCTCCGACGACCAGCGCCAACGGCGGGGCCAGGAGGCTCTTAGCCTTGTCCCCCGCCCTATGACAGGTGCAGTGGCCGCCCAAGTTCAAGCCGAAGATGCCGCCGCGCTACGAAGACGCGGCAAACCCAACGGCTTTCCTGCTGGCGTATGAGGAGGCCGTCCTTAAGGCTGGGGGCGACGACAAGGTCATGGCCAACTGGCTTCCCATGGCTCTCACTGGTGCACCGCGCGCCTGGCTTCTCAACCTCCCCGGATCCATGATGGCATCTTGGGAGGAGTTGCATGGCCTCTTCGCCGCATGCTATGCGGCACCGGTGCACCACGCAGTTGCGGCCCTCCTCGGCGGCTCGCAAGCACCACCCTCGGATCGTCACGTCAAGCCGTTCTTTCGCCAGGTCGGCGCTGCTTCCAAGCACCCCGGGGCTCCGCTGGGCTGGGCCGCGCCCGAGGCCGACCTCACCTTTGACTCAAGGGATCATCCCGCCTCCACCATTGGCTCGGGTGCGCTCCCAATTCTTTGCACGCCCACCATCTGCCACGCGTCCATCACCAAGACACTCATCGATGGCGGCGCCGACCTCAACGTGCTCTCCGTCGAGGCCTTCAGCCTTCTTCATGTACCGCTCGAGCGGCTCCGCCATAGCAAGCCTTTCTCAGGGGTCGGTGGAGGCTCCGCCCGCTCCCTGGGGCAGATCCGCCTCCCCGTGACCTTCGGCACGCGCGACAACTACCACACCGAGCTCATCGACTTCGACATCGCCCACATCGGCCTCCCGTACAACGCCATCCTTGGGTACCTGGCTCTGGCCCAATTCATGGCAGCAACCCATCCGACTTACAACCTCATGAAGATGCCGGGGAGCGAGGGTGTCCTCATGCTACCTCTTGAGCACTGCGTTGGATTTCCTTGAAGAGGAAAGGATGATGCAGCAAAGTAGCGTAAGTATTACCCTCAGTTTTTGAGAACCAAGGTATCAATCCAGTAGGAGGCTACACGCGAGTCCCTTGTACCTGCACAAAACAAATAACTCCTCGTAACCAACGTGATAAGGGGTTGTCAAGCCCTTCACGGTCACTTACGAGAGTGAGATCTGATAGATATGATAAGATAATATTTTTGGTATTTTTGTGATAAAGATGCAAAGTAAAATAAAAGCAAAGTAAAACGCAAATGAAATAACTAAGTATTGGAAGATTAATATGATGAAGATAAACCCGGGGGCCATAGGTTTCACTAGTGACTTCTCTCAAGAGCATAAGTATTTTACGGTGGGTGAACGAATTACTGTTGAGCAATTGACAGAATTGAGCATACTTATGAGAATACCTAGGTATGATCATGTATATAGGCATCACGTCCGAGACAAGTAAATCAACTCCTGCCTGCATCTACTACTATTACTCCACTCATCGACCGCTATCCAGCATGCATCTAGAGTATTAAGTTCATGAAAACAGAGTAACGCCTTAAGCAAGATGACATGATGTAGAGGGATAAATTCATGCAATATGATAAAAAAACCCATCTTGTTATCCTCGATGGCAACAATACAATACGTGCCTTGCTGCCCCTACTGTCACTGGGAAAGGACACCGCAAGATTGAACCTAAAGCTAAGCACTTCTCCCATTGCAAGAAAGATCAATCTAGTAGGCCAAACCAAACTGATAATTCGAAGAGACTTGCAAAGATAACCAATCATACATAAAAGAATTCAGAGAAGATTCAAATATTGTTCATAGATAATCTTAATCATAAACCCACAATTCATCGGTCTCAACAAACACACCGCAAAAAGAAGATTACATCGAATAGATCTCCACAAGAGAGGGGGGGAACATTGTATTGAGATCCAAAAAGAGAGAAGAAGCCATCTAGCTAATAACTATGGACCTGAAGGTCTAAGGTAAACTACTCACACTTCATCGGAGAGGCTATGGTTTGATGTAGAAGCCCTCTATGATGGATGCCCCCTCCGGCGGAGCTCCGGAATAGGCCCCAAGATGGGATCTCATGGATACAGAAAGTTACAGCGGTGGAATTAGGGTTTTGGCTCCGTATTTGATCATTTGGGGGTACGTAGGTATATATAGGAGGAAGGAGTACGTTGGTGGAGCAATAGGGGGCCCACGAGGGTGGAGGTCGCGCCTGGGGGGGGGGGTAGGCGCGCCCCCTACCTCGTGGCTTCCTCCTTTGTTTCTTGACGTAGGGTCCAAGTCTCCTGGATCATGTTCGTTCCGAAAATCACATTCCCGAAGGTTTCATTCTGTTTGGACTCCGTTTGATATTCCTTTTCTGCAAAACTCTGAAATAGGCAAAAAACAACAATTCCAGGCTGGGCCTCCGGTTAATAGGTTAGTCCCAAAAATAATATAAAAGTGAATAATAAAGCCCAATAATGTCCAAAATAGTAGATAATATAGCATAGCATGGAGCAATCAAAAATTATAGATACGTTGGAGACGTATCACCTCACCATCAAGGGCGACGCCAAGGAAGCCTTGAAGACACTCAAGCTCGCTCTCAAGACCGCCGCAACAGCTCAGTCCTCCGACTCAGATGCCTCCAAGGGCAAGGGAGCCGCTCCAACCAAGAAGAAGCAGTTTTTCACTCAGGATGTTGAGGCATATCTCTCTCGATGTGGTTTTGGTGATTGATGACAACGTTTTTGCAGACTAATCGTGTGCTTTGAGTATTTCAGAGATTCATCCTTGGCACGAGACGATTTCTTCCCCTCGGAGTATCATTCAAGACGGTGCAGCTCTTTCGTTTCTCTTTTGGTGGACTAGTTGCGTAGAGGGCACCGTACAATCAAGAGGGGGTCCGCTGGGGTATTGCTTGGGTGGAATTAACACGTACACATCCGCTTCTTACCCTCAGAGCTCTTCCGCTTCATTGGAGAGATCTTTTCTCTCTTGTGTGTCTTGTCTGGGTCCCAGCGGTAGTACCATGCTACCCAGCGGTAGTACCGCCGAGGGGTCACAAGCGGCAGTACCGCTCCACAGCGGTAGTACCGCCGGTGACTCAGCAACACTACTACCACTGGCCTGCCTGGCCCTACCGCCTCGAATTCAACTTCGATGGAGAGATCTTTTCTCTCTTGTCTGGGTCCCAGCGGTAGTACCATGCTCCCAGCGGTCGTACCGCTGAGGGGTCACAAGCGGCAGTATCGCTCCGCAGCGGTAGTACCGCCGGTGACTCCGCAGCTGTACTACCGCTGGCCTGTCTGGCTCCTACCGCCTCGACTCGAGGGCTCTTTTTCTCGTGTCGGGTTTTGCAGCACTAGTTACGGCAGTAGAGGCGGTAGTACCGGTTCACAGCGGTAGTATCGCCCTTACCACCAAGGTAGTACCGCTCTGGGTCCAGGACCCCGCTTCTCTTCTCTACGCGATAGTACCGCTAGTTGTAGCGGCAGTACCTCTGGCTCAACGGTAGTACCGCCCCCCAAGCGGTACTATCGCCCTCTGCGGGGCTAGTTAGTGGGGCAACGGTTGGATTGTTGCCCCCACTATAAAAGGGGGTCCCCTTCTTCCCCATTAACTTACCTCTTTCCACTCAAGGTCCATTAATGCTCCGAGCTCCATTTTCTCCTGATCTATCTCTCTAGCCAATCAAACTTGTTGATTTGCTCGGGAGTGGTTGAGAAGGCCCCGATCTACACTTCCACCAAGAGATTTTCGATTTCCCCACCTATCCCTAGCGGATCTTGTTACTCTTGGGTGTTTGAGCACCCTAGATGGTTGAGGTCACCACGGAGCCATAGTCCATTGTGGTGAAGCTTCGTGGTATTGTTGGGAGCCTCCGATTAAGTTGTGGAGATTGCCCCAACCTTGTTTGTAAAGGTCCGGTCACCGCCTTCAAGGGCACCAATAGTGGAATCACGGCATCTCGCATTGTGTGAGGGCGTGAGGAGAATACGATGGCCCTAGTGTCTTCTTGGGGAGCATTGTGCCTCCACACCGCTCTAACGGAGACGTACTTCCCCTCAAAAGGAAGGAACTTCGGTAACACATCCTCGTCCTCACCAGATCCACTCTTGGTTATTTCTTACCTTTACCTGTGCAAGCTCTTTAGTGTTACTTCTCTTGCTTGCTCGTTTGTTTGTTGTTATTGCATCATATAGGTTGCTCACCTAGTTGCACATCTAGACAACCTACTTTGATGCAAAGTTTAATTTGGTAAAGAAAAGTTCAAAATTTTTAGTTGCCTATTCACCCCCCTCTAGTCAACCATATCGATCCTTTCAATTGGTATCAGAGCCTCGTCTCTTTATTAAGGACTTTACCGTCCGAAGAGTATGGGTGATATCGTAGACGGTGTGGAGGAACACTCCGGTGTGAATCCGATCTCGTCTACGGGCGATGGGGGAACCTCGGTCTCTCGTGAGGAGTTCAATGTGGCCTTGGAGACATTGAAAGCCTCCATGATGACCGAGGTTGAAAGCATATTTACTAAATTCCTTGAAGGGCTTAAACTATCCACCGCACCGTTGAACGTGGGTATTCCCACCGACAAGGTGACGGATGCTACCTCCGATAAGGGGGGAGCTAGTAGCAAAAAGGCTCCTTCTTCTGGTGGTAAGAATGGCACCGGCATCTTTGCTCATGTGGAACCACCACTTGTTTATGGTGGACCGGTTCCTTCCACTCATTTGAATCATGACGGTCCTCCCCCTAAGATTGTGAAAAATGAGGACTTTGATTCTGGGTTTACCGCTTTAAACATCATTTAAATCATGTGAACACTAATCTTTGGAGAATCATTGAAGAAGGTTTCTATCCGCATGATCCAAGCAACTTCACTCCTCGAGAAGCCGCGGATAATCAATTCAATGAGAATGCTCTCTTCATCATTCAAGATGCAATTCCACCCGAAGATCTACCTCATCTTCGGCCCTTCGCCTTGGCCAAAGACGCATGGCTTTGTGTTGTCTCACTCTACCGGGGAAGCGCAAGCATTCAACGTTCCAACTATGAACTGGTGCAAGATGAGGCCGATGAGTTTGCAATGAAAGAAGATGAAGAACCTCGTGAGCTTTATCGGAGAGTAACCAAACTCGCGGTCTCACTCCGAGATCACGGGAGCAAGGACACAGATGATAATTGGATCAAGTGCAAATTCTCAAGGCAATGATGCCCTACCACAAGGCCATGTCCTCCATCATTCATCAAAGGCCGGACTTCCACACTTTGACCTCAAGTGAAGTGTTGGATGAGTTTGTGGCCATGAACATTTTGGACAAGACCACTGACAATGCGGTGCTTCATTCTCAAAGGGAAAAGAAGCCCAACCTTGCATTGAAGGCCAAGCTCTGCATTGAAGAAGAAGAAGAGGAAGAAGAGGAGAGCAACCCTGAAGATACAAAGTATGCATATCATGAACACATGGCACTTGCTTCAAGGCAATTTTGGAGCAAGAAAAACTCAAGGCCAAACTTTAACAAAAACAACTCAAGTGGCACGAAGAGCAAGCAAAGTGTAAGGACTTGCTACAATTGTGGCAATGTGAGTCATTTTGTTGCGGAGTGCCCGTATGAGAAGAGGGAAGACAATGGTGGCAAGCTCATCCGAAAGGACAAGGCCAAGTTGTTCCCCAACAAGAGCAACTTCACCAAGAAGACTCCCCCAAGGCATTGGTGGTACAATAAGAGTGCAATGAGGATGATGACGATGATGAAGATGGTGAGTCGGTTGCCATGGCCTCTGTTGCCATTGCAACGACTCCACGGGTGTCTCTCTTCGACTCACCCAATGAGAGCATCACCGCCAAGTGCCTCATGGATAAAGCCACCAACAAGGTAACATCCAACATCAAAACTACCATCATTAATCATCCTTCTTCAATGGATAGCATTGATGAACATGAGGGAGCTAATATGGAGGTGAATGAGTTTGATGCCTTTATGGGCAAACTTAAGGGTAAATCCAAGAAGCACTTTGTTGCTCTCTTGGAACAACTTGGTGAAGCCAATGACATGATCGAGGCTCATGAAGATACCATCTCTAAGATGGAAGGGCATAGTCGTGACTACGCCGATGAGATCTTGGATCTTTCCAATGCTCTTGAGGAAGAGTGTGGTCTTAGTTTGGCTCTTGAGGAGTCACACAATGTTGAACATGCTAAGTTAAAGAAAGATTTTGATCATGTTATCATTGTTTCTCGTGTGCTAAAATCCAAGAAGGCCGAACTTGAAGTTGATCTTGCTAGACTCAAAGAGGAGTTTGATCTACTTGACAAGGCTCACAAGGTCTTGAAGGGTGCTCATGCTAGCCTCAAAGAGTCTCATGATCAACTTCAAGTAAAGCTAACCAAGGAAAAAGCCACTTTTCCTCGTATGATGTTAATTGATAATGCAAATGCTACTAACCCGTGTTGTGAGCATGTGCATCTTGTTGAGGAGAACGCTAAGCTAAAGGTGCAACTTGAGAAAGGTCTTGTGTCTGGCATACAAGGCAAGAAGAACCTCAACGACCTCTTGACCAACCAAAAGGGAGTTGTGGCTAAGGAAGGGATCGGGTACGTGCCCGAGTCCAAGAACAAGTAGAAGAATGACAAGACCAAACGACCTCCTCCTCTCATGCAAACCTTTGTGAAGGAGGGAGAGAGTGCTTCCAAGGAGAAGAAGAACAATGCGAAGGGTGGCCGTGTCAAAAAGGGCAATGCCACTCCTCCCATCAAAGCCGACGACTTTAATCCTTCTTATGTGTTATGTCGGGCTAGTGATGGGCATGTCTATGCCAAATTTGTTGGTTCCCCTCATGAGTACATTGAATGGTATTTGGGTTCCAAAGACCCTTGTTACTAACATCAAAGGACCCATTACAAAATGGGTACCTAAAACCAAGCATTGATCTCTTGTAGGTGTTTGCTTCCGGTGGGGGATCATGGTTGCTCGATAGCGGAGCTACCAATCATATGAGCGGAAGCAAGGACTTGGTGGTGGACGTGCACAAGATTCCATCTATGCCCACCAATGTCGAGTGGGGTGACGCCTCATCTACTAAGGTATTGGGACTTGGCAAGGTAGTCATCTCTCATGATCTCACGATCGAGAAGGTCATGCTTGTTGAGTCCCTTGCTTACAATTTACTTTCTGTTCGTCAACTTGCAATCATGGGCTTTGCCACTTTCTTTGATATCGATACCGTGGCCCTCTTGTGGAGCAAGACTCTTAAAGTAGCCTTTGTTGGGCATGTCAAGAATGGTCTATATGTGATTAACTTCTCGGAGCGACCCACTAAGACCGCGACATGCCTAATGGCTAAAGTTGATGTGGGATGGCTTTGGCATCGCCGTTTAGCACATGTAAATATGAGATCTTTGCAAAGTCTTCTCAAGGGGGACCATGTCCGTGGACTAACGAATGTTAGTTTTGCTAAAGATCGTGCTTGTAGTGCTTGTATCGAAGGAAAGCTACATGAGAAGGCTCACCCTCCCACGACTATCATTTACTCAAAGAGGCCTTTGGAGCTCCTTCACTTGGATCTCTTTGGGCCTCCATCCTTCCATAGTCTTGGGGGTAGGAAGTATTTCTTGGTGATTGTGGATGACTACTCAAGATACACTTGGGTGTATTTCTTCAAGAGGAAGAGTGAGACCCAACAAACCGTCATTGACTTTGCAAATGAAACACACCGTCAGCACAATGCAAAGATCTTGACAATAAGAAGTGACAACGGCACCGAGTTCAAGAACTACACCTTGGATGAGTTTCTTAGTGATGAGGGGATCAAGCATCAATATTCCGCACCTTACACCCCTCAACAAAACAGTGTTGCGGAGAGGAAGAACCGGACGTTAATGGATGCAGCAAGGACCATGATGGCGGAGTTCAAGTCTCCATACAACTTTTGGGCCGAAGCCATCAACACCGCGTGTCATGGATCCAATCGGCTCTACCTCCGCAAGGGCTTGAACAAGACTCCATATGATATACTCACCGGTAACAAGCCCTACCTCAAGTACTTTCGGGTGTTTGGGTGTAAGTGTTTCATTCTCAAGAAAGGTGTTCGGTTGTCTAAATTTGAAGCTAGAGCTTATGAGGGCATATTTTTTGGTTATGCTACAAACTCTCATGCTTACTGTGTCGTCAATAAATCCATAGGACTTATTGAGGAGATGTGTAACGTGGAGTTTGATGAAAATAACGGCTCCCAAGTGGAGCAAAGTGGCACTTGTGATGTAGGTGATGAAATTCCTCCTCAAGCCATAAGAAGAATCGGTGTTGGATTTATCCTCCCCATTGAGGAACCCCTTGTGGCCGAAGGAGAAGGACAATGCTCCACTCAAGTGGAGCCATCACCAACCCAAGGCCCACACACTTCCGAAGAACAACATGAAGGCCCTCATCCTCAAGAACAAGACCAAGGGCAAGATCATTCTCAAGACGGTGTTGACACACCAAGTGATGCCCAAGGTCAAGTTCTCTCCTCCGAGCAAGTTCAAGAACAAGAAAAAGCTCAAGACGATGCTCAAGATGATCAAGTGACCACTTCTCGTCTCACCCCCGAGGAGGAATTGGAGCGTCGAGCCGCCAAGGTTGCTTCCAAGCTCTCCACCAAGGATCATCTCATGATGTATGTGCTTGGAAGCTTAAGAAAGGGGGTAAGCACTCATAGACAATTAGCAAACTATTGTGAGCATCACGCGTTTGTATCTTGTGTCGAACCCCACAAGGTCTATGAGGCGCTCGAAGATCCGGATTTGCTCAATGCCATGCATGAAGAACTCAACAACTTCGAGCGCAACAAAGTGTGGAGATTGGTGCCAAGACCGACGGGGAACCACAATGTCATTGGAACCAAGTGGATATTTAAGAACAAGCAAGATGACCATGGGATTATCATTCGCAACAAGGCTCGTTTGGTAGCACAAGGCTACTCCCAAGTCGAGGGTATCGACTACGATGAAACCTTTGCTCCCATTGCTCGTCTTGAATCCATTCGCATGTTGGTTGCATATGCTTGTCATCATAACTTTAAGTTACAACAAATTGATGTGAAGAGTGCTTTTCTTACTGGTCCTATTAATGAATTGGTTTATGTCAAGCAACCCCCCGGGTTCGAGGATCCCTACTTTCCCGATCATGTGTATCAACTCGATAAGGCACTCTATGGCCTTAAACAAGCCCCACATGCGTGGTATGACCACCTTACCGAGTTGTTACAAGACCGTGGTTTTGAAGTTGGGCTAATCGACCCCACTCTTTTTACTAAGAAGGTCAAAGGGCAGTTGTTTGTGTGCCAATTATATGTTGGTGATATTATCTTTGGTTCCCCTAACAAAGCTTTCAATGAGGAATTTGCCGCTCTCATGACCTCAAAGTTCGAGATGTCTTCCATGGGAGAGTTGAAGTTATTTCTAGGGTTCGAAGTGAAGCAAAGAAGAGAAGGAACCTTCATCAACCAAGCCAAATACACTCAAGGCATTCTCAAGAGATTCAAGCTAAGTGACGTCAAGCCGGCTTCCACTCCAATGCCCACCAAGTGCCAACTTGACATAGATCCCAATGGTAAAGCGGTGGATCAAAAGGTATATCGCTCCATGATTGGATCCTTGCTTTACCTTTGTGCATCTAGACCGGATATCATGTTGAGTGTGGGAATTTGTGCACGGTTTCAAGCCGCACCTAAGGAAAGTCACTATGTGGCGGTCAAACGAATCTTTAGATATTTGGCTCATACCCCAAACTTTGGCTTATGGTACCCAAGAGGATCAAACTTCAAGCTTGTAGGGTATTCGGATTCCGATTGGGCGGGAGACAAAGTGGATAGGAAGTCCACTTCCGAAGGGTGCCAATTCCTTGGTTGCTCTTTGGTAAGTTGGTCTTCCAAAAAGCAAAGTTGTGTGTCTCTCTCGTCCACCGAAGCAGAGTATGTAGCGGCCGGTAGTTGTTGTGCACAACTCCTATGGATGAGGCAAACTTTAAAGGATTACGGTGTCACTTGTGACAAAGTGCCTCTTTGGTGTGACAATGAAAGTGCCATCAAGATCTCTCTCAACCCGGTGCAACACTTCAAGACAAAGCATATTGAGATTCGGTATCACTTCATTCGGGATCACATTAGGTGAGGAGAGATTGAGCTCAACTATGTCAACACTCATGATAACCTTGCAGATATTTTCACGAAGCCCTTGGATGAAGCAAGATTTCGCGAGTTAAGGCATGAGCTAAATATCATTGATTCGAGCAATGTGACTTGAACCCTTGCACACCCCACCACACTCAATTTGTTGTCTAGTTTCGATGTAGGCATGGACATAGGGGGAGTGTTGTTCTCTCAATGAACTCTCCCTCCCGCCATTATGCATAAATTGATCAAGTCTTTCACATTAGCCATTGTTGATGGTACTTGTGCTTCAAAGACGAGTTTTGGTCATGGGCCCAAGGTTAAAATCTTTGCGGCGCCATACCTCTTGACTCAAACATAGGTGGCCTCGGCCACCGCCCTCTCTTGAAGAGGCGTGTCTTGGCCTTTTTGCTGGTGTGTTCTCTCTTCTTCTTGCCTTCTTTTGCTTTTTTTCTTTCTTTCGAGCTAAGCCGTGTTGTTTAGTTGCGGTGGTGTGCTAGGCGGTACTACCGCTGGTGGTGCGCGGTACTACCACTTATAAGCGGTACTATCGCCCCCCAGCGCGGTACTACCGCTGAGGGACGGGACCAGGGGGTTATATTGGGGCAGGGGGAGGTTTCTTCTCCCCCATACCCATTCGCTTCGCCCCCTCATTCCTCTTCCTCTCTCCAGCCACGCATCGCCATGGGAGGGCTCCGGCGGATCTTCGTCTCCGGGGCGTCCCTCTCCATTTCCTTCAGTGGAGTCGATCCCCACCTCGTTCTCTTGCCATGGATGCCGGTATTGCCCCCGTTCCTTCTCTCCTTTTGTCTTGTTTTCAGATCTTGCTTCTTAGGGGAAATGGTGGTTGCATCTCTAGATTTTTGGCTAAATCTAGGCTTGAGTAGGTTGGAGAAGGCAACTAGACTATCTAGATTAGAGTTTGGTAGGAATATTTTTGAATTTGGTAGGCCTGTAGTGCCGAATCTGACCACGGTAGTAGGGAACTGCTGTTTCCCCGCCTCGAGCGGTACTACCGCTATCTTTGGAGCGGTACTACCGCTTGGGCGGTACTGCCGCGTGCATGTCATGGTACTACCGCTGCCTGCCAAGTTCCATCATGTTCCTGCCATACCTTGATCCTTTCATTGAGTTTGTTGGCTTATGCTCGTTCTTTCTGGTTGTTTTGCGTGTTCTTGTGTTTGGTTCCAGGTGATGAACATCCTGAGCATCAAGCTCGCCGTGTCAACCCTGGGCGTGCAACGTCAAAGCGCTACCGCACCTCTGAGCCAGCAGGTGGTTCCTCTAGCACTCAACCGCCACCAACAGGCGCTTCCGCAAGTGCTCCTCCACCACCTCAGCAGTCGAAGAGATCCGCTAACAAGCCAAAGGGAAAGACTATGACTGAGATGACTGCCAAGGAGTTTTGGGAAAAGGGTCACCGCAACCCCTATGAGGCGGACCAAGATCCTACTTTGGTCAACCGCCCGTTCTGGAACCGCTTTCAGTTTGCCATCTATTTTGATGTGATCAAGGCCAAGAAGAATCTCTATGTTGATGTTCGCTCCATCGACACTGATGCCATGGAGAAGGACCCTGAGTACTTTGGCGAAGCCCTTCAGATGTGTAATCAGCTGAACATTCTCAGGATCATGCAGTTCAACAAGGATTTCGATGCAGATTTGGTGGCTCAATTCTTCGCTACCGTTCATCTTGGAACGGATGCCGACAGGACTCTGACTTGGATGACCAATGGCAAGTTGCTTTCCGTCAAGTGGAAGGCCTTCATGGAGTTACTTGATGTGGAAGATTGCGGGCTTGAGACTCCAGTAGGTTTCCGCCCTCACCGCAATACTACATCCACTCACAAGCAAGCCCTTTGGCCCTACTGCATTGTGAAGGTTCACCCAGTGACTAAGAAGGAAACCTATGAGCTGTCTACGTATGTGGACATTCTTCATCGTGTCTTCCGTGAGACTCTCTTCCCTCGCATCAGGAATATGGATATGTTCCACTCCTATCTCGTGGACATGCTTCTTTTCTGCCAACATGAGAAGGAAGCAAACAATGGAGAGAGTCTGGACATTTCTCATGTTATGTGGTCTGAACTTCTCTCTGCCGTTTCTGAGTGCAAGTGCCCGATATATGGTCCATTCATCATGAGGCTCATTAAGAAGGCCTGGGCACATGTCTATCCCAGAGTGATGCTAGAAACTGGAGACTTGGTTTCTAATGAGATCAAGCGTCTGAGGAAGAAGGACAATTGGGACACCCCAGCGCCTAAACCCGGGGGTCCATCGACTGCTGCTGCTGCCATGGAGACCGAGGGTGGGGCTACCACTGATGATCACGAGGAGGACTTTGGGCCCTCTAGTGCAGAACCTTCTTGGGCAAAGAAGCTTAAACGCAAGATGAAGAAGCTTTTCTGCATGGAGTCTCATGGTTAGTACATGACTCATGTGGCGGAGAAGCAGGCCAGGGTGCACCATAAGGAGCTCATGCGTCACCTGGGTGCGACCGTTGCCAGCGGTTCTGAGGGACAGATCACTGAAGAGGAGGAATGGATTCACCAACATTGCCCTTGGACCGATTCAAACGCCGAGTAGTTTCCGACCAACGACGGAGATGCAGATGATCACGCTGAGATGTGATGTTCGAGATCCTCAGCTTGCCATCACCTGGAGTTGTAGTGTCGCTCTTTGCCCTTTTGGTGTCTCGACGCCAAAGGGGGAGAGAGTTTAGGGATTTGTGTTGTTGCCGTGCTGCGAGTGTATCTTTGTGTCTTATGTTTTCTCGTGTGTTCTCTCGTTGTCTTTGTTTGGTTTGGTTTGGTGCCTGTGAGACCTAAGTTCTAGACCTATGGTGTGAGACATATGCTCCCTATCGCTACCTTATTTCTTATGTCTATTCAGTATTGTAGTATCTTATGAGTTGCATGCTTGTCCTGTTTTATACCCTACTCTCATATATCATGTGCTTAGAAGTGTTGGACTATAAAATATAGGGGGAGTGTTGATCCGGATGTGTGTGTCTTGCTTTCCAAAGGCTCCACTAACTAGGTGCACACATTCAGGGGGAGCCCGTCTATATTTTGTAGTTCTAAGTATTCTTACTTTTATATCTTTTCCTTGTGCAAATCCCTAGTTGTCATCAATCCACCAAAAAGGGGGAGATTGTTGAGGCATATCTTTCTCGATGTGGTTTTGGTGATTGATGACAAGTGTTTGCATACTAATCGTGTGCTTTGAGTATTTCAGAGATTCATCCTTGGCACGAGACGATTTCTTCCCTCGGAGTATCATTCAAGACGGTGCAGCTCTTTCGTTTCTCTTTCAGTGGACTAGTTGTGTAGAGGGCACCATACTATCAAGAGGGGGTCCGCTGGGGTATTGCTTGGGTGGAATCAACACGTACACATCCGCTTCTCACCCTCAGAGCTCTTCTGCTTCATTGGAGAGATCTTTTCTCTCTTGTGTGTCTTGTCTGGGTCCCAGCGGTAGTACCATGCTACCCAGCGGTAGTACCGCCGAGGGGTCACAAGCGGCAGTACCGCTCCACAGCGGTAGTACCGCCAGTGACTCAGCAGCACTACTACCGCTGGCCTGCCTGGCCCTACCGCCTCGACTTCAACTTCGATGGAGAGATCTTTTCTCTCTTGTCTGGGTCCCAGCGGTAGTACCATGCTCCCAGCGGTCGTACCGCTGAGGGGTCACAAGCGGCAGTATCGCTCCGCAGCGGTAGTATCGCCAGTGACTCCACAACACTACTACCGCTGGCCTTCCTGGCCCTACCGCCTCGACTTCAACTTTGATGGAGAGATCTTTCCTCTCTTGTCTGGGTCCCAGCGGTAGTACTGTGCTCCCAGCGGTAGTACCGTTGAGGGGTCACAAGCGGCAGTACCACTCTGAAGCAGTAGTATCGCTGGTGACTCCGCAGCTGTACTACCGCTGGCCTGTCTGGCTCCTACCGCCTCGACTCGAGGGCTCTTTTTCTCGTGTCGGGTTTTACATCACTAGTTACGGCAGTAGAGGCGGTAGTACCGGTTCGCAGTGGTAGTACCGCCCTTACCACCAAGGTAGTACCGCTCTGGGTCCAGGACCCCGCTTCTCTTCTCTACGCGGCAGTACCGCTAGTTGTAGTGGCAGTACCTCTGGCTCAACGGTAGTACCGCCCCCCAAGCGGTACTATCGCCCTCTGCGGGGCTAGTTAGTGGGGCAACGGTTGGATTGTTGCCCCCACTATAAAAGGGGGTCCCCTTCTTCCCCATTGACCTACCTCTTTCCACTCAAGCTGCATTAATGCTCCAAGCTCCATTCTCGCCCGATCTATCTCTCTAGCCAATCAAACTTGTTGATTTGCTCGGGAGTGGTTGAGAAGGCCCCGATCTACACTTCCACCAAGAGATTTTCGATTCCCCCACCTATCCCTAGCGGATCTTTTTACTCTTGGGTGTTTGAGCACCCTAGACGGTTGAGGTCACCACGGAGCAATAGTCCATTGTGGTGAAGCTTCGTGGTATTGTTGGGAGCCTCCGATTAAGTTGTGGAGATTGCCCCAACCTTGTTTGTAAAGGTCCGGTCGCCGCCTTCAAGGGCACCAATAATGGAATCACGGCATCTCGCATTGTGTGAGGACGTGAGGAGAATACGGTGGCCCTAGTGGCTTCTTGGGGAGCATTGTGCCTCCACACCGCTCTAACGGAGACGTACTTCCCCTCAAAAGGAAGGAACTTCGATAACACATCCTCGTCTTCACCGGATCCACTCTTGGTTATTTCTTACCTTTACTTGTGCAAGCTCTTTAGTGTTACTTCTCTTGCTTGCTCATTTGTTTGTTGTTATTGCATCATATAGGTTGCTCACCTAGTTGCACATCTAGACAACCTACTTTGATGCAAAGTTTAATTTGGTAAAGAAAAGTTCAAAATTGTTAGTTGCCTATTCACCCCCCTCTAGTCAACCATATCGATCCTTTCATAGGACAAGGCAGAAACCAAGCGAGTGCCAGTCAATGGGGACGGGTCCTTAGGGGCAACCTTTACCATAGGCGCCAACCTCGAGCCTGGTCAGGAGGAGGCGTTGGTAAAGTTCTTGCGCGCAAACAAGGAAGTGTTCGCTTGGGAGCCCGATCAGCTGGTGGGGGTCCCAAGAGAGGTGATAGAGCACCCCCTAAAGGTTTGCCCCAACGTACGGCACGTGAAGCAAAATGCGAGGCGGCAGTCCATGGAGAAGCAAGCTTTCATCATCCAAGAAACCCGCAAGCTGGAGGCTGCGGGTGTCATTCACGAGGTTCGGTACCCCGAGTGGCTGGGAAACCCCGTCGTCATCCCCAAGAAAGGCGAGAAGGAGCGGATGTGCGTCGACTTCACCAACCTCGACAAGTCCTGCTCCCAAGATCCGTTCCCGCTTCCACGCATCGACCAGATCGTCGACTCCACTGCCGAGTGCGACTTCTTGTGCTTCCTGGATGCGTTCTCAATATATCACCAGATCAAGATGGCGGTAGAATATGTGGAGAAGACGGCCTTCCTAACCCCGTGTGGGGTGTACTGCTACACTTGCATGCCCTTCGGACTACGCAACGCAGGAGCAACCTTCCAACGGCTCATGCACATCGCCTTGGGTCGGCAGCTCGGGAGGAACGCTGAAGCCTACGTCGACGACATCGTGGTGAAGTCTCGGGAGGCGAGGACCTTGATCCAAGACCTGGAGGAGACCTTTGAAAGCCTCCGCCAGGTGGACTTGAGGCTCAACCCGAAGAAGTGCGTGTTTGGCGTCTCTTCCGGCAAGCTACTGGGCTTCCTTATGTCCCACAGGGGGATCGAGGCCAACCTAGAGAAGGTCAAGGCCATTGAAGACATGAGTCCACCGCAAACCCTCAAGGAAATGCAGAAGCTTGCGTGATGGGTGACTGCATTGGGATGCTTCATTTCCAAGCTGGGAGAGCGTGCCCGACCCTTCTTCAAGCTGATGAAGAAGAAGGGCCCATTCGAGTGGACCCCGGAGGCCGACCGAGCATTTCAAGACCTCAAGAGATACCTGACTAGCCCCCAGTGATGGTGGTGCCGTGACCTCTCGAGCCCCTAGTGCTCTATCTTGCCACCACTCCCTACTCCGCCGGCGCGGCTTTAGTGGCGGTTCGGGAAGAACACCAAGCCAAGGGCGCATCGCACCGAGCTACACCTCCAGCAGAGACGACGCAAGACCAGGAGGGCACCACAAGGGCCGCCACATCAACAGCAGAAGAGCAAGCACGGCAGGATGACGCTCCCGAACCCGCGAAGGCCTCGTCAAGCGATCGAGCATTGGGGCTCCGCCACCTCAGGAGGCACCACAACTCCCGGAAGACGCAAGCCTCATCAACACAACTACCCTCATCGAGCACCCGGTATACTTCGTCAGCATGGTGTTGCGGGACGCAAGAGCATGGTACCCCATGCCTCAGAAGCTCCTGCTCACGCTCCTGGTGGCCTCACGAAAGCTGCGGCACTACTTTCAAGGCCACCCCATCAAAGTCGTCTTGGCCTACCCACTGGAGAGGGTGCTCAGGAGCCCCAACTCTGCTGGAAGGGTCGCTAAGTGGAACATTGAGTTGCAAGCACTCCAGTTGAAGTTCAGCACTACCAGGTTCATCAAGGGAGCTGCACTCGCTGATTTCATGGCAGAATGGACAGACGCCCCAGCGCTTGAAGTAGGCGAAGATCGGTCCCTCTCACCGGGAAGCGAGGCGCCTAACGGCTGGGTCATGTATTTCGATGGTGCCTTCACACACCAGGGCGCGTGGGCTGGAGCAGTGCTCATCTCACCCACTCAGGACAAGCTCTACTACGCCGTGCAGCTCTACTTTCAGCAGGGCGAGAAGGTCTCCAACAACATCGCAGAATACGAAGGCCTCATAGCTGGCCTGAAAGCTGCGGCAGCTTTGGGGGTGAAGCGCCTCACCGTTAGGGGTGATTCGTAGCTCCTCGTCAACTTCTCCAACAAGGTGTACGAGCCAAAGGACGAGCACATGGAAGCATACCTCGCGGAGGTGCGCAAGATGGAGAAGCAATTCCTGGGCCTGGAGTTACAGCAGTACCCCGTGGCACCAACAAGGAAGCTGACAACATCGCCAGAAGAGCATCCAAGCGACAGCCCCAAGAGCCTGGCGTCTTCGAGGAGCGGTTCTTCAAGCCATCAACAACACCATCGCTTTCAAGAACAGCTCGGCCTCGGGAGGAACTCCCGCAGCCGCCTGCCACAGGAGCCCCGGCCTATGGCCCGACCTCAGGAGCACGCCTACTCTTGGCGCTCGAGCCACAGGAGGGATGCTGGACCAAGGAATTCAAGTAATATCCGACGCAAGGGACGTTGCCGGAGAAGGAGGAGGACGTGGAGCGCGTGGCCCGATAGGCCACAGCATACTGCATCCAGGATGGTGAGTTATACAGGAAGCGGCCAAATGACGTTTCACTGTGTTGTATCTCTAGGTAATAGGGGAAAGAGCTGATAGCCGACATACACAGCGGGGACTGCGGGCACCATTCGTCGTTGCGAACCCTCGTCGGCAAGGCATTCCGCAGCAGATTCTACTGGCCTACGGCGCTCAATGACGCAGATGAGCTGGTGAAGTCCTGCGAGGCCTGCCAATTCCACGCCAAGCAGATCCATCAGCCAGCTCAGGGCCTCCAGACCATTCCACTCTCGTGGTCGTTCGCAGTGTGGGGGCTAGATATCCTGGGCCCGTTCCCTTGGGCACCTGGGGGCTATCGATACCTCTACGTGGCCATCGACAAGTTTACTAAGTGGGCGGAGGTTGAAGCCGTCCGCACCATCCCAGCTGGCTCTGCGGTCAAGTTCATCAAGGGCCTCATGAGCCATTTTGGAGTCCCCAACCGCATCATCACCGATAATGGCTCGCAGTTCACTAGTAATCTCTTCAAGTCATATTGTGCTAACCTTGGAACGCAGATCTGCTATGCTTCGGTAGCGCACCCCAGGAGCAATGGCCAGGCCGAACATGCTAACGCAGAGGTCCTGAGAGGCCTCAAGACCAGGACCTGCAGGAAGAAGCTCGAGGCCTACGGCAGGGGCTGGCACGATGAGCTCCAGTCCGTGCTGTGGTCCATCCGCACCACCGCCACCAAGCCGACGGGCGAGACCCCGTTCTTCGTCGTCTACGGAGCAGAAGCAGTCCTTCCTCGTGAGGTCAGACATCGCTCCGCACGGTTCCTGGCGTTTGATGAAACACAGCAGGATGCCAGGTGGGAGATGGACCTCGTGCTGGGGGAGCAACGTCACCGCGAAGCCGCACTACGGGCAGCAAGATACCAGCAGGCGCTATGGCGGTACCACTGTCGCAACATACGCTCCAGGACACTCGAGGTGGGTGACCTCGTCCTGAGGCGGTTCCTCTCCAGGGAAGGGCTTCATCAGCTCTGACCCATGTGGGAGGGCCCGTTCAAGGTTGTCCATGTCTCTAGGCCTGGCGCCGCGCGCCTGGAGACACAGGATGGAGTACCCATCCAGAACGCCTAGAACATTCAGCACCTCCGGAAGTTCTACCCCTGAAGAAAGGCCCAACGCGTGTGAGGAAGGCCCAGCGCCTGTGAAGAAAGGCCCAGCGCCTGTGAAGAAGGCTCGGCGCCTGTGAAGAAAGGCCCAGTGCCTGTGAAGAAAGGCCCAGCGCCTGTGAAGACCGCCGCCCGTGACACTCTCACATAATAACGAGTGGGGCTGTACATGCCCCAGAGTCTCAGGAGTGCCTCCCTTGGGCCTCGGGGGCTCCCTCCCACGTCTTAGTGGCAGCACTTAGCTCCGCCCTGGTGAGAAGACGTCGAAGACTAGACTAGGTGTCGGACACGGCTTTTCATTTGCTTTCCGAAGTTGGCTCGCCCCTCTTTAATTGAAATTTGCTTTCTGGTGTCTCTTGCTGGTCTCACCCTTTCGCTTTCTGCCTCTGTTTCTGCATTCGTTTCTTTGGTCAACCTGTACTCTCTCGTGCGTTCCTCGCGAGGGGGCTGAATAGGTACCTTCATGAGCTTCCTTCTTCTGTTTTTCGCGAGGTACCCTTGTTCGAGCCCGCAATCTGGTGCACCTCTCTCTCAATCCGTGCCCCTCGGGTACCGCGATATGAAGCGCTGGGTCAAGGCCAGCAGCGCATGTGACCAAGACTTAGGTGAACGATAAACCTCCTAATGAATTTTTTGTAGTTCCTAAGCGCCTATCAGGTCAAGGGAGCCTCGACAGGCACCAGGAAGCAAGCAAGCGCCTCGTGAGGAGGATGCTACTCCGAGCAAGTCAAGCTAAGTTATCCCTACACAAAACGACGATGTTGTGACACAGCACAGGAGCAACAAACATAGCATAATGATTGAGATCATAGTTCGATACACGCCCCTCTGGGGCCCATTCTGGTTTCTTTTTGATGCAGGAAGGAAAGGAAGAACAAAATAAAAGCGGCGTTTGCCCCTACAACGGTTCACGGGGGCATGCTCCTGGCACCATCCTGAGCTCAACCGGACCCCTCCTCGCGCTTCATGGAGCCGCGGCAACGAGACGACCCACTGTCGCCTGCAAAGCGGGCGCGACGGCGTGGCGGCTGGTCATAACCACCGCTGCTGGAGCTGTCGCTGGAGGAGGAGCCATCGTAGCTGGACGAGACGTGGTCGGCCCGAAGGGCGGGTTCGCTCTCGTCCTCATCACGGCCATCACCAAGGCCGAGCACCTCCTCGCCGTCATTGACCTCGAGGATCTTCCCCAAACACCCTCACGTAGAGGGTCACGTCACCGTCATACTTGAAATGGAGGGTGTACCGCCTTCCCAGGCCGCGTGTGTGGGCAAATGTCTGCCAGACACAGGCCAGGGCTATGTAGCCCGCGACAGAGACCCCGACCGCGACCCAGGAAGCCCTGCTGTAGCAGCCGTCTGCCTACAGCCAGAGCCCACCTGGACGAGAGGGTGGCAGCTCATCAACAAAGAAACGCGGGAGCTGAAGCCAGTTGCCGGCCAGGTTCTCCGACTAGATGACGAACTCTGGCAGCACCTCCGCCGAGTGGAAGCGTGGCCGGGGAGGCCGCGCGACCACGACACGTCTCCCTTCATCGACAGGACTGCCGCGACCGGAGCGACCCCTGCCACGTGAAGCGGCACCGCCACGACTGCGCGGGGCCATGGCGGGTGTCGCGGTGTGCTTGCGGGGATGGCCTCCTCCACGCTTGGGTGCCAGAGAGCCGGGCCCCTCGTGAGGGGCCTTCCCTTTCTCCGTGGCGGAGAACCTCTTCGACGGCGCCATCGGTGTTGGAACTGGCGATGGAGCAAAGAGCAAGAAGCAAGCGGAATGGGAAGAGATGGGCGATGGGGGTTCCGCCCCCTCCCATTTATAACCAAGGGAAGGCCAACCGTCGGCCTCCACGATCTAAGGTAATAATGATAGTTTTCCTTGCATGCAGCAGAGACTCGTCAAATCGGGCAGTTGCCGAGGTAGCGTGGGGAAGAGGAGACGCCCACGTCCAATCAACCGCCATGCGTCGACCAAGGCCGCAGGCTATTGGGGCCCGTGGCGCTCCGCACTTGACCTTTGGCTTCGCCTTGAAGCCAAGCCCGAGCGTGCCTTGGGCCCGGGGGCTACTGTCGGCGTTCTGGGAACGGGGGTCCCCAGACTTGCTTGCCTGCGGCCCACGGCATGGCTCTGCGAGCGGGCCCGTATGGCCCATCTTCACCGACAAGCTCTCAAGACCCTCGCGAGGGGCCAAGCCTCGCAAGGCGGACGACACAAGACCTCCTCAGGAGTGGCCTCACAAGACCTCCTCAGGAGCGGCCTCACCAGGCTGGCTCACGAGGGGCGGATAGTTCAAGGCGAAGCAAACCTCGCGAGGTTCCGATGACGTGAGCCATGACGATCGAGATCAGGCGGGCGTCAGGCGGCCACCAGGCGGGCGCTAGCGTGCACAGTGTCCTTGTTTCCTCTTTGGTGCTAAGGAAGCAAGCGCAGGCGCGGAGTATCGAGGCATCAAGCAAAGGTTTCCATATCAGTGCAACGAGACCAAGACCAGAAGGACGGCAAGATGGAGGTCACCGTGGAGCCCAAGACGGTGTCACCACCAGAGCCTTTGACAGGAAAATACTGCTTTTGTCAGGATAAGCTGTACTAGTTGTCCCCTTCCGAATTGGCCATTGTTGGCTCCCTTCCCGCTCAATATTTGGGGAGAGGACCAGGGCCTCTATAAACAGGACTAGCCACCACCATAGCTAGGGGACGGATCGAGAGAGACCAGAACTACCAAAGTTCACCGAGCACAAAAACACCTCTCCTCAGGAGGCTGTTCTTCCCCTTGTACTGTTCATCCTCAGCCCAAGAGGCAATCCACCACCACCACACTGGAGTAGGGTATTACACCACAACGGTGGCCTGAACTAGTATAGCTCTTGTATCCTTTGTGTTGCGTGTTCATCGAGTTAGCCCGTGAGATCTTAGCGAAGCTAGGACGTGGATCGGTAGGGGGAGATCTTCGCGCGCACCCCAGTGTTCGAGCCTTAAGGGTTTTGCCGGAACCCGTGATCCGACAACTTTGCATCAATGCGGGAGCTGCAATATGGAGAGATAATTCAGAGTGCTTCAAGCTCGTTGGGGAATTGTTCGAGGAGCTGCAATGATGTGGGAATTGGAAACATTGTGGCAGCTAATGACATGTTGTGTTATTTTGCATAACATGATTGTCGAGGATGATGGTGATGGTGTTGCCAAAACGAATGATTTTAAAGCGCCTGGAGAACAAGTTCAAATCTTGGAAGATCAAGATGCAAATCAACTTACCTTTCTGCAGATGCATCAGAATCTTTGAGATCATCAAGTGCATGTGCAGCTACCTAGTGATCTTGTGGAGCATATGTGGACCTAATACGTCTCCAACGTATCTATAATTTTTGATTGCTCCATGCTATATTATCTACTGTTTTGGACTATATTGGGCTTTATTTTCCACTTTTATATTATTTTTGGGACTAACCTATTAACCGGAGGCCCAACCCATAATTGCTATTTTTGCCTATTTCAGTGTTTCGGATAAACGAAAATCAAACGGAGTCCAAACGGAATAAAATCTTTGGGAACGTGATTTTCTCACCGAACGTGATCCAGGAGACTTGGACCCTGCTCCAAGGAACAAAAGAGGCGGTCACGAGGGTGGGGGGGGCGCCCCCCTAGGGCGCACCCCCTGCCTCGTGGGCCCCTTGTTGCTCCTCCAGCGTACTTCTTCCTCCTATATATACACACATACCCCCAAATGATCAGAACATGAGCCAAAAACCTAATTCCACCATCGCAACTTTCTGTATCCACGAGATCCCATCTTGGGGCCTATTCCGGAGCTCCGCCGGAAGAGGGCCGTTATCACGGAGCGCTTCTACGTCATCATAGCCCCTCCGATGAAGTGTGAGTAGTTTACCTCAAACCTTTGGGTCCATAGTTAGTAGCTAGATGGCTTCTTCTCTCTCTTTGAATCTCAATACAAAGTTCTCCCCCTCTCTTGTGGAGATCTATTCGATGTAATCTTCTTTTTGCGGTGTGTTTGTTGAGACCGATGAATTGTGGGTTTATGATCAAGTCTATCTATGAATAATATTTGAATCTTCTCTGAATTCTTTTATGTATGATTGGTTAGCTTTGCAAGTCTCTTTGAATTATCCATTTGGTTTGGCCAACTAGATTGGTAGTTCTTGTCATGGGAGAAGTGCTTAGCTTTGGGTTTGATCTTGCGGTGTCCTTACCTAGTGACAGAAGGGGCAGCAAGGCACGTATTGTATCATTGCCATCGAGGATAACAAGATGGGGTTTATTTCATATTGCATGAATTTATCTCTCTACATCATGTCATCTTGCTTAAGGTGTTACTCTGTTTTTAACTTAATACTCTAGATGCATGTTGGATAGCGGTCGATGAGTGGTGTAATAGTAGTAGATGCAGAATCGTTTCGATCTACTTGTCACAAACGTGATGCCTATATACATGATCATGCCTAGATATTCTCATAACTATGCTCAATTCTGTCAATTTCTCAATAGTAATTTGTTCACCCACCATAGAATACTTATGCTCTTGAGAGAAGCCACTAGTGAAATCTATGGCCCCCGGGTCTATTCTCATCATATCAATCTCCATTACTTTAATCTTGCTTTGCTTTTTTACTTTGCCTTTACTTTTTACTTTGCATCTTTATACCAAAAATACCAAAAATATTATATCTATCATATCTCACTCTTGTAAGTGACCGTGAAGGGATTGACAACCCCTAATCACGTTGGTTGCGAGTAGCTATCGCTTTGTGCAGGTACGAGGGACTTGAGCGTGGGCTCATACTGGATTGATACCTTGGTTCTCAAAAACTGAGGAAAATACTTATGCTACTCTGCTGCATCATCCCTTCCTCTTCGGGTAAAACCAACGCAAGCTCAAGACATAGCAAGAAGGATTTCTGGCGCCGTTGCCGGGGAGTCTACGCAAAAAGTCAACATACCAAGTACCCATCAAAATCCATATCTCTCGCATTATATTATTTGCCATTTGCCTCTCGTTTTCCTCTCCCCCCAATTCACCTTTGCCATTTTATTCGCCCTCTCTCTCCCTATCCTCCCTCTCTATTTGCCTCTTTTTGCCCGTTTGCTTTTGTTTGCTCGTGTGTTAGATTGCTTGCTTGTCGCGATGGCTCAAGATACTACTAAATTGTGTGACTTCACCAATACCAACAATAATGATTTCCTTAGCACTCCGTTTGCTCCTCTTACCGATGTTGAATCTTGTGAAATTAATACTGCTTTGTTGAATCTTGTTATGAAAGATCAATTCACCGGCCTTCCTAGTGAAGATGCCGCTACTCATCTGAATAGCTTCGTTGATTTATGTGATATGGAAAAGAAAAAAGATGTCAATAATGATGTCGTTAAATTTAAGGTATTTCCTTTTTCGCTTAGAGATCGTGCTAAAGCTTGGTTTTCGTCTTTGCCTAAGAATAGTATTGATTCATGGAATAAGTGCAAAGATGCTTTTATCTCTAAGTATTTTCCTCTCGCTAAGATCATCTCTCTTAGAAACGATATTATGAACTTTAAACAACTTGATCATGAACATGTTGCACAAGCTTGGGAGAGAATGAAATTAATGATACATAATTGCCCTACTCATGGTTTGAATTTGTGGATGATTATACAAAAAATTTATGCCGAATTGGATTTTGCTTCTAGAAATCTTTTAGATTCGGCCGCGGGAGGCACTTTTATGGAAATCACTTTAGGAGATGGTACTAAACTCCTAGATAATATTATGGTTAATTATTCTCAATGGCATACTGAAAGATCTTTTAATAAAAAGTGCATGCGATAGAAGAAATTAATCTGTTGAGTGGAAAGATGGATGAACTTATGAAATTATTTGCTACTAAGAGTGTTTCTTCTGATCCTAATGATATGCCTTTGTCTACTTTGATTGAGAATAACAATGAATCTATGGATGTGAATTTTGTTGGTAGGAATAATTTTGGTAACAACGCTTATAGATGGAATTTTAATCCTAGGCCATATCCTAGTAATCCTTCTAATAATTATGGTAATTCCTACTGTCCTACAACAACTCTTATGGAAATTATAATAAGATGCCCTCTGAATTTGAGAATAGTGTTAAAGAGTTTATGAATTCACAAAATAATTTTAATGCTTTGCTTGAGGAGAAATTTCTTAAAGTTGATGATTTGGCTAGAAACATTGATAGAATTTATCTTGAGGTTGATTCTTTAAAGCTTAGATCTATTCCTCCTAAGCATGATATCAATGAGTCTCTCAAAGCCATGAGAATTTCCATTAATGAGTGCAAGGAAAGAACCGCTAGGATGCGTGCCTCCAACGATGCCTTTATTAAAGCATGTTCTTCCAATACCTATGATAATCAAGATGAAGATCTAAAAGTTATTGATGTGTCTCCTATTAAATCTTTATTTTGCAATATGAATCTTGATGAAACTTAATATGATCTTCCTTTACCTAGAAGGCGTTCTAAAAATTCGGAATATTTAGATCTTAATGATGAAATTGATGAAAGTGGGATTGAAAGAAATAAAAATTTAGATGTTGCTAAACCCACCATATTGGATTTCAAGGAATTTAATTATGAAAGTTTCTCTTTAATTGATTGTATTTCCTTGTTGCAATCCGTGCTAAATTCTCCACATGCTTATAGTCAAAATAAAGCCTTCACCGAACATATTGTTGATGCCTTGATGCAATCTTATGAAGAAAAACTTGAGTTGGAAGTTTCTATCCCTAGAAAACTCTATGATGAGTGGGAAACAACTATTAAAATTAAAATTAAAGATCATGAGTTTTATGCTTTGTGTGATTTGGGTGCTAGTGTCTCTACTATTCCCAAGACTTTGTGTGATTTGCTAGATTTTCGTAATTTTGATGATTGCTCTCTAAACTTGCATCTTGCAGATTCCACTATTAAGAAACCTATGGGAAGGATTAATGATGTTATTATTGTTGCAAATAGGAATTATGTGCCCGTAGATTTCATTGTTCTTGATATAGATTGCAATCCTTCTTGCCCTATTATTCTTGGTAGACCTTTCCTTAGAACGATTGGTGCGATTATTGATATAAAGGAAGGGAATACTAGATTTCAATTTCCATGAAAAAAGGGCATGGAACACTTTCCAAGAAAGAAAATAAAATTACCATATGAAACTATCATGAGAGCCACTTATGGATTGCCTACCAAAGATGGCAATACCTAGATCTATCCTCGCTTTTATGCCTAGCTAGGGGCGTTAAACGATAGCGCTTGTTGGGAGGCAACCCAATTTTATTTTTACTCCTTGATTTTTGCTCCTGCTTAGTAATAAATAGATTATTTAGCCTCTGTTTTGGGTTTTTTGTGTTTAATTAGTGTTTGTGCCAAGTAGAACCGTTAGGAAGACTTGGGGAAAGTCTTGTTGATTTTTCTGTAAAAAATAGAAACTTTAGCGCTCACGAGAACTTCTGTCATTTTTATTTTAAGAGTGATATTTAGTTAATTATTTTTGCAGATGATTAATAGATAAATTCCTCACGTCCAGAAATTTATTTTAGAATTTTTGGGGTTCCAGATCTTGCGCTAGCTACAGATTACTACAAACTGTTCTGTTTTTGACAGATTCTGTTTTTCGTGTGTTGTTTGCTTATTTTGATGAATCTATGGCTAGTAAAATAGTTTATAATCCATAGAGAAGTTGTAATACAGTAGATTTAACACCAATATAAATAAATAATGAGTTCATTACAGTACCTTGAAGTGGTCTTTTGTTTTCTTTCGCTAACAGAGCTCACGAGTTTTCTATTTTGAGTTTTGGATGAATTCTTTTGATGGATCATGGAACAAGGAGTGGCAAGAGCCTAAGATTGGGGATGCCCATGGCACCCCCAAGATAATCCAAGGACACCAAAAAGTCAAAGCTTGGGGATGCCCCGGAAGGCATCCCCTCTTTCGTCCACTTCCATCGGTAATTTACTTGGAGCTATATTTTTATTCACCAACATGATATGTGTTTTGCTTGGAGCGTCTTGTATTATTTGTGTCTTTGTGTCTTAGTATGCCACAATCATCCTTGCTGTACACACCTTTTGAGAGGGCCATACATGAACTAAAATTTGATATAATACTCTATGTGCTTCACTTATATCTTTTGAGCTAAGTAGTTTTGCTCTATGTGCTTCACTTATATCTTTTGAGCTAAGTAGTTTTGCTCTATGTGCTTCACTTATATCTTTTGAGCTAAGTAGTTTTTCTCTATGTGCTTCACTTATATCTTTTGAGCTAAGTAGTTTTGCTCTATTTGCTTCACTTATATCTTTTGAGCTATGTAGTTTTGCTCTATGTGCTTCACTTATATCTTTTGAGCGTTATAACTTTGCTCTATGTGCTTCACTTAGATCTTTTAGAGCACGGTGGTGGATTTGTTTTAAAGAAACTATTGATCTCTCATGATTCACTTAAATTATTTTGAGAGTCTCTTAATAGCATGGTAATTTGCTTAATAATAATATGCTTGGTATTCAAGATTTGTGAAACTTTCTTTTGAGTGTGTTGAATACTAAGAAAAGATTGAAGCATGATAATTGTTTTGAGATATGGAGGTGATAATATTAAAGTGATGCTAGTTGAGTAGTTGTGAATTTAAAGAATACTTGTGTTAAAGTTTGTGATTCCCGTAGCATGCACGTATGGTGAACCGTTATGTTACGAAGTCAGAGCATGATTTGTTTATTGATTGTCTTCCTTATGAGTGGCGGTCGGGGACGAGCGATGGTCTTTTCCTACCAATCTATACCCCTAGGAGCATGTGTGTAATACTTTGCTTTGATAACTTCTAGATTTTTGCAATAAGTATATGAGTTCTTTATGACTAATGTTGAGTCCATGGATTATACGCACTCTCACCCTTCCACCTTTGCTAGCCTCTCTAATACCGCGCACCTTTCACCGGTATCATACACCTACCATATACCTTCCTCAAAATAGCCACCATACCTACCTATTATGGAATTTCCATAGCCATTCCGAGATATATTTCCATGCAACTTTCCACAACCTAGTTCATCATGACACATTCATCATTGTCATATTGCTTAGCATGATCATGTAGTTGACATAAGTATTTGTGGCAAAGCCACCGTTCATAATTTCTTCATACTTGTCACTCTTGATTCATTGCATATCCCGGTACACCGCCGGAGGCATCCATATAGAGTCATACTTTGTTTTAGAATCGAGTTGCAAATAAATAAAAGTGTGATGATCATCATTCAATAGAGCATTGTCCCAATTAAAAAAAGAGAAAGGCCAAAGAAAAAAAATAAAATAAATAAAAAGGGGCAATGCTACTATCCTTTTACCACACTTGTGCTTCAAAGTAGCACCATGATATAGCGAGTCTCGTATATTGTGCTTCAAAGTAGCACCATGTCCTTCATATAGAGAGTCATATGTTGTCACTTTCATATACTAGTGGGAATTTTACATTATAGAACTTGGCTTGTATATTCCAATAATGGGCTTCCTCAAATTGCCCTAGGTCTTCGTGAGCAAGCAAGTTGGATGCACACCCACTAGTTTCTTTTGTTGAGCTTTCATACATTTATAGCTCTAGTGCATCTGTTGCATGGCAATCCCTACTCATTCACATTGATATCTATTGATGGGCATATCCATAGCCCGTTGATACGCCTAGTTGATGTTAGACTATCTTCCCCTCCTTTTTTGTCTTCTCCACAACCACCATTATATTCCACCTATAGTGCTATATCCATGGCTCACGCTCATGTATTGCGTGAAGATTGAAAAAGTTAGAGTATGAAACAATTGCTTGGCTTGTCATCAGGGTTGTGCATGATTTGAATACTTTGTGTGGTGAAGATGGAGCATAGCCAGACTATATGATTTTGTAGGGATAACTTTCTTTGGCCATGTTATTTTGAGAAGACATAATTGCTTTGTTAGTATGCTTGAAGTATTATTATTTTCATGTCAATATAAAATTTTGTCTTGAATCTTTCTAATCTGAATATTCATACCACAATTAAGAAGATTTGCATTGAAATTATGCCAAGTAGCACTCCGCATCAAAAATTCTCTTTTTATCATTTACCTACTCGAGGACGAGCGGGAATTAAGCTTGGGGATGCCTGATACGTCTCCAACGTATCTATAATTTTTGATTGCTCCATGCTATATTATCTACTGTTATGGACTATATTGGGCTTTATTATCCACTTTTATATTATTTTTGGGACTAACCTATTAACCGGAGGCTCGGCCCAGAATTGCTGTTTTTTTGCCTATTTCAGTGTTTCGGATAAACGGAATATCAAACGGAGTCCAAACGGAATAAAATCTTTGGGAACATGATTTTCTCACCGAACGTGATCCAGGAGACTTGGACCCTGCTCCAAGGAACAAAAGAGGCGGTCATGAGGGGGGCGCCCCCCTAGGGCGCGCCCCCTGCCTCGTGAGCCCCTCGTTGCTCCTCTGGCGTACTTCTTCCTCCTATATATACACACATACCCCCAAACGATCAGAACAGGAGCCAAAAACCTAATTCCACCACCGCAACTTTCTGTATCCACGAGATCCCATCTTGGGGCCTGTTCCGAAGCTCAGCCGGAAGAGGGCCATTATCACGGAGGGCTTCTACATCATCGTAGCCCCTCCGATGAAGTGTGAGTAGTTTACCTCAGACCTTCGGGTCCATAGTTAGTAGCTAGATGGCTTCTTCTCTCTCTTTAAATCTCAATACAAAGTTCTCCCCCTCTCTTGTGGAGATCTATTCGATGTAATCTTCTTTTTGCGGTGTGTTTGTTGAGACCGATGAATTGTGGGTTTATGATCAAGTCTAGCTATGAATAATATTTGAATCTTCTCTGAATTCTATTATGTATGATTGGTTATCTTTGCAAGTCTCTTCGAATTATCCATTTGGTTTGGCCAACTAGATTGGTAGTTCTTGCCATGGGAGAAGTGCTTAGCTTTGGATTCGATCTTGCGGTGTCCTTACCCAGTGACAGAAGGGGCAGCAAGGCACGTATTGTATCGTTGCCATCGAGGATAACAAGATGGGGTTTATTTCATATTGCATGAATTTATCTCTCTACATCATGTCATCTTGCTTAAGGCGTTACTCTGTTTTAACTTAATACTCTAGATGCATGCTGGATAGCGGTCGATGAGTGGAGTAATAGTAGTAGATGCAGAATCGTTTCGATCTACTTGTCACGGACGTGATGCCTATATAGATGATCATGCCTAGATATTCTCATAACTATGCTCAATTCTGTCAATTGCTCAACAGTAATTTGTTCACCCACGTAGAATACTTATGCTCTTGAGAGAAGCCACTAGTGAAACCTATGGCCCCCGGGTCTATTCTCATCATATCAATCTCCATTACTTTAATCTTGCTTTGCTTTTTTACTTTGCTTTTACTTTTTACTTTGCATCTTTATACCAAAAATACCAAAAAATATTATATCTATCAGATCTCACTCTTGTAAGTGACCGTGAAGGGATTGACAACCCCAAATCGCGTTGGTTGCGAGTAGCTATCGTTTTGTGCAGGTACGAGGGACTTGAGTGTGGCCTCCTACTGGATTGATACCTTGGTTCTCAAAAACTGAGGGAAATACTTACGCTACTCTGTTGCATCATCCCTTCCTCTTCGGGGAAAACCAACGCAAGCTCAAGACGTAGCAGTGACATGGCGATTGTAAGCCAACTATGTATCTCTTTCCTTATTCATTACATGGATTGTGTGAAGATTACCCCACTTGCGACATTGCTTACAATGCGGTTATGCCTCTAAGTCGTGCTTCGACATGTGGAGATATAGCCGCATCGTGGGCGTTACAAGTTGGTATCAGAGCCTTCCCCGACTTAGGAGCCCCCCTGCTTGATCGAATCGCTGGCGTTGTTGAGTCTAGAAAAATGTTTTGAGTCTTTTAGGATTATATATATCGGAGAGTAGGATTCTTTTTACTCCTCAGTCCCTTCCTCGCTCTGGTGAGGCATCCTAACATAGAGTTTTGACTCTTCTCTTCTCAAATTTCACTAAAAAAAAATTAGGATCACGCGGGTAGCTTGGAATCGTTTTGATGGTTTTGTGACGAGAACATTGTTCTTGGTGCCTCCTGACATTTTGGGGTTGTGGCAGTGTCCCGGGAGTTGAGCTCCGAGGTGTTGTCGTCACAATTTTATCGTTGCAGTTCTGGAATACCTGAGTTTCACCGACATCGAAAATCTCTTTTATGCAGTTGTTGGTGAGATAACCTCGACGCCACCCAGTACTGGGGAGGGAGTTCGGGAGTATTGCCATAACTCGTATAACGGATGCTTTTCGAAGGTTGAGGTAAATGATTTCCGAAGGTTTCTTGGTTATGTGTTGAAGGATGGATACAGCTGGATGTAGGATTTGCTAGCTTTGGGTGAGATATTATGCTTCCCTTGTATCTCGAACACCTGATTGCATAACCGGAAAGTTTCGGGAGTTTATAAGTGGGGAATTCAAGTAGCTCTTAGGATATCTTTCCGACATATGTATGATATGAAATTGGGGTTCGACGTCTAGTGGTCCGCCTATCCACGGTTGGTTTTACAGTGGTCTCGTTGTGTCTTAAAGAGTCCTTGGCTATGCTGACTCAGGGACACTTCGTATGTCATGTGCACTGCCTTGTACATGATGGTGCTGTACGATCAAGCCCGTGTAGGCCCCACCACGAAAACTTCGGACGAAATCTCTATCATATGTTTGTTCCGGCTTATTTTGCAAGCCAATCCTTTGTTTTGTTTTGAGCTGTGGTATTCGAGTTGCTTCGAAGTCAAATGTTGATTCCATACCTTTCTAAGTGGTGTTCTCATATTTCTATGTGAATACTAACCCTTCTCGATCATCGAGTTTGTCATTTCAATTTCTTCTCAACCGGTGAGCTTCCCTTCAAGTGGATCCGATCACTTCAACATTTTCAAGATCCAATCTCAGTTCTTCTCAACGGCGTTCATTTCATTCGTCCCAAGCTGCCTTTGTTTTCCCACCCTCCCACCCTTGTTTCTTCAAGGACTCAGATTTCTTTATCGAGTATCCATCTTAGTGATGTGAAGTCTCTCCATTCTTTTCCGTCAATATTCTAATCTGATGATTCTCATGAAGTTTCTAACGGAGCTTCAAGTTCATCATTCTTCATTCCTTTTCTTCTCCGGTGGATGCAATTCAAGCTTTTGGTGTTGGTCATATCCTTTAACTCGTTTCAAATGTTCTCCATGCCGGTGCACCTTATTATCATTCCATTTCTCGCTATTCATTTGAACCGGAGTGATGAAGATATCTCGAAGATTTGTTTCCATTCTCAATTCGTTCAGCTATTTTGAGGTTGTTATCTCTTCCAAGCCATTTAAATCAACCAGTGCAATATCTTTCAAGTAATTGTTCAATGGTGTATCTTTTGAGTGGGCCCTAACCCACAGGTCTTTTCCTAGGATCTTACCTGACTCTTCTAATCCTTTCCGGAGCTTCTCAAATTCTTCCAAGTTTGACGTAAGAATGATTCATCATCAGTCATATGCCTTTCTCCATGATCTTTAAAATTCTTTCATCATTGGTTCAACCTTTCTAATTTTCATTTCGGAGTGCCTCAATAATTCATGGTGGTGTTTCTCATCGTAATTCTCGGATTTTGAAGACCGAAGAAGAGTTTCTCTTTAATCTTGCTCCACTCTCTTCAAGATTCATGATTCTAGATGTTGCCACCCTCTCATAATTGTTTTTGATTGTGAGAATTCTTTTCACCCTTCTGGAGTTATTCAGGAGTCTTTTCAGTTTGATTCTACGAAGGCCATCATTTCGGGATTATTCATTTCAGCTTTTAGCTCACATTCTCCAAATCTTACCGGTGCATCGTTCAAGTGATCTCTAATCAGCTCGTGATCTCTTCGTTCTCATCTATCTAGATTTCCTCAAGTATCTTCTTTCGTTCTCTAATTCTTACCGGTGATTCATCCCTTTACTTCATTCATTTCTAATTCTTACGGTGGTTCATTCAAGAGTTCTTCTCTTTCGTTATCATACAGATTCATTCGTTCTTTCATCCTACAGGTGGATCATCGAAGACCTTCTCAATTTTTCACTATATCTATCTTAATATTTTCTACGAGAATAAGTAGTATGCCAAATCCATTGTTTGTCATCAATTTAATTGGTGAAGGATGCGCATAATGTAATTCTTATTCTTGTTTCATCGAGTGAATTCAATTCCTTATTCCGGAGGTTCTTCATATCACATTCTCGGTTCGAAATGCCTTATCTTTTCTTTTCCCGGAATTCCAAGCTCTCTCAATCTTCTCGTCACGAAGATCCATCTAATCATCGCAAGTCTTCACCTTGTGTTTTCAACTTCTCTTTCATGTCGATTGATCATTTCTTTTGTTACCGGAGTTCTTAATGAAGGTTCTACATGATGGTTCATCAAGGATTTAATTCCTTCACGAAGTGTTCGTCAAGATTCTTTTCAGAGGAGATCAAGTATTCTTCATCTTGCAATCGAGAGTGTAATTCTTTCTACCTTATCATTTGAGGTGGTGTTATGTCATTGTTGATAATTTTCCTTCGTGTTTCATGATTCACAAGTTATCAAGAATGAGGCATTTTAAATCAACCAATCTCGTCATTGGAGTTATCTTGGGTTATATTTCACCTAAAGCCTTCCCTAAGGATTGTTGCTATTTATGGTGCTTATAAATGACTCAAGTTCTTCATTTATCCTCCCGGTGAATAAGTTTCTCGTCTCCTTCTTGATATCAAGCCAATCTATTGTTTTGTTAGTGGCAGAATTTCACCTCATAATTTTGAGATATTTTCCATAAGCCCACTTAAAGCTTATCCTTTCGTTGTCGATAATCCAACAACTCCGTTCCAGCATTTGTTGTAAGAGTGCTCTCTCAAGATCTTGTTTCCCTCCGTCCATTCCATTCCATTCTTTCATTTCTTCCGAAGGCTTTGTGATGTTGCTCTTTTCAGTCATCACCTAGAATTGTGAAGATCATGACCTTTTCATGCTTATCCTTTTAACCGGAGTGGTGTGCCCTCTGCTCAAGTACTTTTCATCTTATCAAGTCTTGCATCACTTTTCAACCGGAGTGCTGTCTGAATTTGTTCTTCCTTGCTCCTCTTTTCTGACGGAGTGTCTTCAACTTCGCTCATCTCCGTTGTATTCTTTTCTCGAATTGGTTTAACCTTTTCAAGGTTCTTTGGTTTCACTCGTTTGTCAAAGAAGCAACTTAGTTTTACCTCTTCTCTTTCTCTTCCGTTTTCCCTCCGGTGCCATTCTAGATATCGGGACGAGATCCTCTCGTAGTGGTGGAGTGTTGTAACGCCCCGATACCGATGTGCCAAGTGTCTTCCAGTTATTCGCTGTTGTTGCCTTGTCATTTGCCTGCGTGTCATGCATTTCATATCATGTCATCATGTGCATCGCATTTTCATACATGTTTGTTTCATGCATCTGAGCATTTTCCCCGTTGTCCGTTTTCCAATCCAGCGCTCCTATGTCCTCCCGCGTCTCCTTTTACCTCTTTTCGTGTGCGGGTGTTAAACATTCTCGGATTGGATCGAGACTTGTCATGCGGCCTTGGTTTACTACCGGTAGACCGCTTGTCAAGTTTCGTGCCATTTGCACTTCGTTTGGTACTCCAACGGTTAGCCGAGGAACCGTAAAGGCCCCATGTGTGTTGCAGCCCAAAACCTCTCCAAAGTGGCCCAAAACCCACCTAAACCCCCTCCATCATCTCGGTCGTTCGATAACGATCGCGTGGCCGAAAACCGCATCTCATTTGGACTCTCCTAGCTCTCTCTACCTATATATTTGTGTGCCTCCCGGATTTTTCGCGCAGATGAAACCCTAACCTCCTTCCTCCGCGCGCCACCGGACATGTCCACTCTGTCGCCGGACGCGTCCACCCCGCCGCCACATCACTCCGACCAATCGGAGTGCGCCACCTCAGCCGCAGCCGCCTCCGCAGCCCATCCAGACGCGCCAGTCACCCCACCGCCATCCCACCGCCGCCTTCTCTCTCCTCCGCGGCCCGCCCAGGCCCGGGGCAAGCCCGCTGAAGCCCGTCGGGGCCCGGGGCCGCCCTCGGAGAGCCCGCGTCGCCGGTCTGCACGCCGCCGCCGCGCCCTTTGCCGGACTTCGCCGGAGCACCCCGCCGACTCGCCGGCGTTCGTCATCACGCCACGCGCCACCCCGAGGCACTCCGCCGCCCGACGCGCCGCCCTGCGCGCCGCGCTCCACCTCCGGCCGCCACCACCGCGCCTCCTCACGCGAGGTCCTGATCCGGCTCGGGCTCGCCGCCCTTCGACGCCAGCAGGCCGCTCCGGCCGGCGAGCGTGCCCGCCGCCCCTGCCTGGTGCCCAGGAGCTCGCCGCTGCACCTGCCATGGCCTCCCACCGACCTCCTCCGCCGGAACCCACGCCCCTGCACCTCCCCGAGCGTCTTCTTGTCTGTCTTCGGCGCAACTCCGGCCAACTCCGGCGATCTCGTCGGGGTGGACGACATCCACCCATCCCTCCAACCAAACGGCCGGATCCGTCCCGCTCCGCTCGATCCCGCGTTGACTTTTTGTGGAGGTAAAACTTCACTAAGTCCCCGAAGTTTCCAGATTCATATACCGCTGTTCATCATTCCATAACTTCTTGTGTGTTGCTCTGATTCGTGCGTGTGGCGTATCGAATTGTTCGTCTCGACGGGTACTTCATTTCATTCCATTACACCATGTTCATTTGAGCTCATCTTGATGCCCTAAATGCTGTTTCAATAGTGCTAGTTTATATTAGTTTCAGATTCTTATCAGCAATTGGACTTTTGTCATTTTTGCCATGATTAATGTGTGCCTCCTATGAACTTGAGTCCTACATGTTTTTTGAAGTATGCCATGCCATCTTTACAGGGGTGTATGCCATGTATTTTTGTGATCTCTGTTGTCCAGCACAAGCATGCAAAGTAGCCCTCGTAATGTTGCTGATTTCAGGGACTTAGAAATCTTCTAAGTCATTTCCCTGATTATATTTTTATGCCATGTATTCATGTTGCTAAAGAGTGATCCATGCCTCTTTTGAGCATGATCAGTAAGGATGTTTTGTAGATATTGTGGTGCCCTATCCATCCATGTCTTTGCTTGCATTTATGGAGCACCCTAGCTTGAGTCAATCGAGGTCTACTTTTTCTATAAAATGTTCCTAGCAGAATGTTTACGTGTTAAGCATTGTTGCCGAGAATGTTGTAGTTGATCCATGCATGCTATGTTGTTGTTCTTGCCATGTTTAGCTTCTATGCCATGTCTACTTGCTGGGTATATGCTTAGTTTGGCATGCAATGCCTTGTGGTGAGTGCATCGAGCTCGTAAACATGCCTACTTGATATCTGTTTTGCCATGTTCCAGTTTTCTACCAAGTCTGAATCTGTTAACGAAAGTTGCTATGTTCACATGGTTGCCATTGTATTTTCTGATCCCTTTTGGCTTATGGTCAGTAAGGGACTTTTGTTGTATGATTTGAGTAACTTCATGCCATGCCTTGCTTTGCCATGTTATGTTCTTGTAGCATGTTGATATCTTGCTCTAAACATTACTTCCTGATGTTAATTCCTGACATGTTATTTTCACTAAGTCTGTAACCTGATATCTTTCGCTCTATTTCCATGCTTGTTTGAACCTGCTATTGAGTGAATTAGCCGTAGCTCAGTGTTCATCTTTTGTCAAGCATCTTGAGTGAATTAGCCGTAGCTCAGTGTTCATCTTTTGTCAAGCATCTTGAGTGAATTAGCCGTAGCTTAGTGTTCATCTTTTGTCAAGCATCTTGAGCGGATCCCTGCCATGTATTTTTTTTTCTATGTTAGAGTGATGTAGCTTGTTGTTCTTGATGCATTTAGATGGCCTCGTGCTGTTAATCGCAGATCGGTGTCATATTTGTTTTGGTTGTCATTTGCAAACCGTGCATCCGATTCCGGTGATCTTTATATCGATTTCGACCAAAATCAACTCCTCTTTCTAGTGGCACTCTTGAATTTCCAAGTTGAGGCCAGGTTCAACCTTTCCTTTCCGAAACATGCATATGCATTGCATATTACATCCCGCATATCATGCCATGTTTTGCATCATGATGCTTGCGCATTGCACTGTGGTTGATTGTGTCTCCCTTTGCTTGTGTTCTTGCTTTAGAGCCAGGAGATAAGTTCGTGATCGAAGAGCCCGTTGAGTACACTTACAAGGATCAAGCTTTTCGTCTTCTCGGAGAACTTTGCAGGCAAGATGACCATACCCTCGAAATCACTTCTATCTTTGCTTGCTAGTCGCTCGCTCTTTTGCTATGCCTATGCTGCGATACCTACCACTTGCTTATCATGCCTCCCATATTGCCATGTCAAACCTCTAACCCACCTTGTCCTAGCAAACCGTTGTTTGCCTATGTTACCGCTTTGCTCAGCCCCTCTTATAGCGTTGGTAGTTGCAGGTGAAGATTGGAGTTTGTTCCTTGTTGGAACATGATTATTGTTGGGATATCACAATATCTCTTATTTAATTAATGCATCTATATACTTGGTAAAGGGTGGAAGGCTCGGCCTTATGCCTGGTGTTTTGTTCCACTCTTGCCGCCCTAGTTTCCGTCATACCGGTGTTATGTTCCTTGATTTTGCGTTCCTTACACGGTTGGGTTATAATGGGAACCCCTTGACAGTTCGCCTTGAATAAAACTCCTCCAGCAAGGCCCAACATTGGTTTTACCATTTGCCACCTAGCCTTTTTTCCATTGGGTCGGCCAACCAAGGGTCATCTTTATTTTAACCCCCCTGGGCCAGTGCTTCTCTAAGTGTTGGTCCAACCTGAGCGATGTCCGGCGCCCCCTGGGCAACTAGGGTTTATGCCAACCTGACGTCTTGCTCATTCGGTGTGCCCTGAGAACGAGATATGTGCAGCTCCTATCAGGATTTTTTGGCACATCTGGGTGGCTTTGCTGGTCTTGTTTTACCATTGTCAAAATGTCTTGTAATCGGGATTCCGAGTCTGATCGGGTTGTCTTGGGAGAAGGAATATCCTTCGTTGACCGTGAGAGCTTGTGATGGGCTAAGTTGGGACAGATGGGAATTTGAACTTTCGAAAGCCGTGCCCACGGTTATGGGTAGATGGGAATTTGTTAATGTCCGGTTGTAGAAAACCTGAAACTTATCTTAATTAAAATGCATCAACCGCGTGTGTAGCCGTGATGGTCTCTTTCCGGCGGGGTCCGGGAAGTGAACACGGTTATGCTTGAACGTAAGTAGTCTAGGATCACTTCTTGATCATAGATTCTCGAACGTGCTTTGCCTTCTCTTCTTGCTCTCATTTGCGTATGTTAGCCACCATATATGCTAGTGCTTGCTGCAGCTCCACCTCAAATACCTTTTCCTACACATAAGCTTAAATAGTCTTGATCGCGAGGGTGTGAGATTGTTGAGTCCCCGTGACTCACAGATTACTTCCAAAACCAGTTTGCAGGTGCCGACGATACCGTGTAGGTGACGCAATCGAGCTCAAGGAGGAGCTCGATGAAGATCGTGTTCGTTATGTTGTTCCGTTTTCAGTTGATTAGTAGTGGAGCCCAGTTGGGATGATCGAGGATCTGTAGCATTTGGGGTTGTCTTTATTTTGGTTCCGTAGTCGGACCTTGATTGTATCTGGATGATTGTAATGCTATATTTACGCCATTGAGTGATGTGGAGATTGTAAGCCAACTATGTATCTCTTTCCTTATTCATTACATGGGTTGTGTGAAGATTATCCCACTTGCGACATTGCTTACAATGCGGTTATGCCTCTAAGTCGTGCTTCGACACGTGGAGATATAGCCGCAGCGTGGGCGTTACACCGCACCTGTGCTTGCATCCTTAGCACCAAAGCGGAAACTAGTACATTGCGCCCGCTGGTGCCCGCCTGGCCTTGGTCGTCATGGCTCACGTCATACAAACCTCGCGAGGTGCACCTTGCATTGATATCTCCGCTCCTCGGGAGCCAGCCTGGGGAGCCCCCCCCCGAAGGAGTTCTTGGTGTCATCCGCCTCGCGAGGGTCTTGAGTTGTTGATGTTGAAGATGGGCCATATCGGGCCATCGATGGAGCCACGTCATGGGCCGCAGACAGGCAAGTCTGGGTACCCCAGTTCCCAGAACGCCGATAGATTGACAACCCCTTTATCGCATTGGGTGCAAGTTGTTGTTTGTTTGTGAAGGTATTCGGTGACTTGTGCGTTGTCTCCTACTGGATTGATACCTTGGTTCTCAAAACTGAGGGAAATACTTACTCTACTTTGCTGCATCACCCATTCCTCTTCAAGGGAAAAGCCAACACAAGCTCAAGAAGTAGCAGGAATAAGTTTTGGCGCCGTTGCCGGGGAGATCTACGCCAAGTCAAGACATACGAAGTACCCATCATAAACTCTCATCTCTTGCATTACATTATTCGCCATTCGCCTCACATTTTCCTCTCCCCCACTTCTAAAATGATTTTCAAAAAATTGCCTTTTCTTCGCCCCTCTTCCATTCATCTTCTTTGCTTGCTTCTTGTGTGCTCGTGTGTTGGATTGCTTGCTTTGTCACGATGGCTCAAGTGAATACCAAATTGTGTGACTTTTCCAACACCAATAATAATGATTTTATTAGTAGTCTGATTGCTCCCACTACTAATGCGGAATCTTGTGAAATTAATGCTACTTTGCTAAATCTGGTTATGAAAGATCAATTCTCCGGCCTTCCAAGTGAAGATGATGCATCCCATCTTAATAATTTCGTTGATTTGTGTGATATGCAAAAGAAAAAATATGTGGATAATGATATTGTTAAATTGAAGCTATTTTTGTTCTCGCTTCGAGATTGTGCTAAAACTTGGTTTTCATTTTTTTCCTAAAAATAGTATTGATTCATGGAAGAAGTGTAAAGATGCTTTTATTTCCATGTACTTTCCTCCCACTAAGATCATCTCGCTTAGGAACGATATTATGAATTTTAAGCAACTTGATCATGAACATGTTGTACAATCTTGGGAGAAGATGAAATTGATGATACGAAATTGCCCTACTCATGGTTTGAATTTGTGGACGATTATACAAAAAAAATATGCCGAATTGAATTTTGCTTCTAGAAATCTTTTAGATTCGGCACTGGGAGGTACTTTTATGGAAATTTCTTTAGGAGAAGCAACTAAACTCCTAGATAATATTATGGTCAATAGCATACTGAACGATCTTCCAGTAATAAAAAAATGCATGCGATTGAAGAGATTGTTTTGAGTGGAAAGATGGATGAGCTTATGAAATTGTTTGCTAGCAAGAGTGCTTCTATTGATCCTAATGATATGCCTTTGTCTACTTTGATTGAAGATAATAATGAATCTATGGACGTTAATTTTGTTGGTAGGAACAATTTTGGTAATAACGCGTATAGAGGTAATTTTAATCCTAGGCCGTTTCCTAGTAATTCCTACAACAATTCTTATGGAAAGTATAATAAGATGCCCTCTGATTTTGAGAATAGTGTTAAAGAATTTATGAGTTCGCAAAAGAATTTCAATGCTTTGATTGAAGAAAAATTGCTTAAGATTGATGATTTGTCTAGGAACATGGATAGAATTTATGTTAATGTTGTTTCTTTGAAACTTAGATCTATTCCGCATAAGCATGATATCAATGAGTCTCTCAAAGCTACGGGAATTTCCATTGATGAGTGCAAAGAAAGAACCGCTAAGATGCGTGCTAAAAAAGATTGGTTTGTAAAGACATGTTCTTCTAGTTTCCGTGAAAATAATGATGAAGATCTTAAAGTGATTGATGTGACTCCTATTGAATCTTTGTTTTCCAATATAAATCTTGATAAAGATGGGACTGGAGATGAGTCAACTTTAGTTAAAAGGCGTCCCAATGATTCAGAGTTTTTAGATCTTGAAGCAAAAATTGATAAAAGTGGGATTGGAGAGGTCAAAACTTTAAATAGCAATGAACCCACTCTTTTGGATTTCAAGGAATTTAATTATGATAATTATTCTTTAATAGATTGTATTTCCTTGTTGTAATCTATGTTTAATTCTCCTCGTGCTAATAATCAAAACAAAGCTTCTACTAAACATATCATTGATGCTATGATGCAATCTCTTGAAGAAAAGCTTGAGTTGGAAGTTTCTATCCCTAGGAAACTTTATGATGAGTGGGAACCTACTATTAAGATTAAGATTAAAGATTATGAGTGCCATGCTTTGTGTGATTTGGGTGCTAGCGTTTCCACGATTCCAAAAACTTTATGTGATGTGTTAGGTTTCCGTGAATTTGATGATTGTTCTTTAAATTTGCATCTTGTGGATTCCACTATTAAGAAACCTATGGGAAGGATTAATTATGTTTTTATTGTTGCAAATAGGAATTATGTGCCCATAGATTTAATTTTTCTTGATATATATTGCAATCCTACATGTCCTATTATTCTTGGTACACCTTTCCCTAGAACTATTGGTGCAATTATTGATATGAAAGAAGTAAACATTAGATTTCAATTTCCGTTAAGGAAGGGCATGGAACACTTCCCAAGAAATAAAATTAAATTGCCTTATGAATCTATTATGAGAGCCACTTATGGATTGCGTGCCAAAGATAACATTACCTAGATCTATTCATGTTTTATGCCTAGCTAAGGGCGTTAAACAATAGCGCTTGTTGGGAGGCAACCCAATTCTATTTTTGTTCTTGATTTTTAGGTAATGTTTTGCATTGAATAATTTATATAGCCTCTGGTTAGAAGTAGTTTTTGTGTTTTAATTAGTGTTTGTGCCAAGTAAGACCTTTGGGATAGCTTACTGTGATAGTTGATTTGATCTTGCTGAAAAACAAAAAAATTTGCGCCTAGGAGACTAATTTTCATTATTAGCAGAAGCGCGATAAAATACTAATCATTTTGAAGAATATTAATAAACAAATTTCTTAGGTTGTCCTATTTTTTTAGAATGTTTGGAATTACAGAAGTATTCGAAATCTCTAGATTGCTACAGACTGTTCTGTTTTTGACAGATTCTGTTTTCTATGTGTTGTTTACTTATTTTGATGAATCTATGGCTAATATCGGGAGGGGGGGTATGGACCATGGAAAAGTTGGAATACAATATATATTACACCAATATCAATAAAGAATTAGTTCACAACGGTACCAAAAGTGGTGATTTATTTTGTTTTACTAACAGAGCTTATGAGATTTTCTGTTTGAGTTTTGTGTTGTGAAGTTTTCAAGTTTTCGGTAAGGATTTGATGGACTATAGGATAAGGAATGGCAAGAGCCTAAGCTTGGGGATGCCCAAGGCACCCCAAGGTAATATTCAAGGACAACCAAGATCCTAAGCTTGGGGATGCTCGGAAGGCATCCCATCTTTCGTCTTCGTCTGTCGGTAACTTTACTTGAGGCTATATTTTTATTCACCACATGATATGTGTTTTTCTTGGAGCGTCTTGTAAGATTTGAGTCTTTGCTTTTTAGTTTTCCACAATCATCCTTGCCATACACACCTTTTGAGAGAGACACACATGAATCGTGATTTCTTAGAATGCTCTATGTGCTTCATTTATATCTTTTGAGCTAGGCAATTTTGCTCTATGTGCTTCACTTATACCTTTTAGAGCACGGCGGTGGTTTTATTTTATAGAAATTGATGAACTCTCATGCTTCACTTATATTATTTTGAGAGTCTCTAAACAGCATGGTAATTTGCTTTGGTTATAAATTTAGTCCTAATATGATAGGCATCCAAGAGGGATATAATAAAAACTTTCATATAAAGTGCATTGAATACTATGAGAAGTTTGATTCCTTATGGTTGTTTTTAGATATGAAGATGGTGATATTAGAGTCATGCTAGTGAGTAATTGTGGATTTGAGAAATACTTGTGTTAAAGTTTTTGATTCCCGTAGCATGCACGTATGGTGAACCGTTATGTGATGAATTCGGAGCATGATTTATTTATTGATTGCCTTCCTTATGAGTGGCGGTCGGGGACGAGCGATGGTCTTTTCATAGCAATCTATCCCCCTAGGAGCATGCGTGTAGTACTTTGTTTCTATAACTAATAGATTTTTGCAATAAGTATGTGAGTTCTTTATGACTAATGTTGAGTCCATGGATTATACGCACTCTCACCTTTCCGCCGTTGCTAGCCTCTCTAGTACCGCGCAACTTTCGCCGGTATCATAAACCCACCACACATCCTTCCTCAAAACAGCCACCATACCTACCTATTATGGCATTTCCATAGCCATTCCGAGATATATTGCAATGCAACTTTTCACTGTTCTGTTCATTATCACACGCTCCATCATTGTCATATTGCTTTGCATGATCATGTAGTTTTTGTTTTTTTCCTTGTTTTAGAGTTTCGTAGAAAAGGAATACCAAACGGAGTCCAAACGGAATAAAACCTCCGCGGTGATTTTTCTTGGACTAGAAGACAACCAGAAGACTTGGAGATGAAGTCGAGGAGCCACGAGACGACCACAAGGACGGAGGGCACACCCAGGGGATAGGGCACAACCCCACCCTTGTGGGCCCTTCACGCACTTCCGTACCTAGTTTCTTCACCTATATATTCCCATATATCCCCAATCCAACCAAGGGAGCCGCGAAAACAATTTTCCGCCGTAGAAACCTTCTGTACCCGTGAGATCCCATCTAGGGGCCTTTTCCGGCGTCCTACCGGAGGGGGATTCGATCACGGAGGGCTTCTACATCAACTCTATTGCCCTTCCGATGAAGCGTGAGTAGTTTACCTCAGACCTACAGGTCCATACCTAGTAGCTATATGGCTTCTTCTCTCTCTTTGATTCTCAATACCATGTTCTCCTTGATGTTCTTGGAGATGTATTCGATGTAATACTTTTTTGCGGTGTGTTTGCCGAGATCCGGTGAATTGTGGATTTATGATTAGCTTATCTATGAATATTATTTGAATCTCCTCTGAATTCTTATATGCATGATTTGATATCTTTGTCATTCTCTTCGAACTATCGGTTTGTTTGGCCAACTAGATTGGTTGTTCTTGCAATGGGAGAAGTGCTTAGCTTTGGGTTCAATCTTGCAGTGTCCTTTCCCAATGATAGTAGGGGCAGCAAGGCACGTATTTTATTGTTGCCATCGAGGATAAAAAGATGGGGTTTTCATCATATTGCTTGAGTTAATTCCTCTACATCATGCCATCTTGCTTAATGCGTTACTCCATTCTTTACGAACTTAATACTCTAGATGCATGCTGGATAGAGGTCGATGTGTGAAGTAATAGTAGTAGATGCAGAATCGTTTCGGTCTACTTGACACAGACGTGATGCCTATATTCATGATCATTGCCTTAGATATCATCATAACTTTGAGCTTTTCTATCAATTGCTCAACAATAATTTGTTCACCTACCGTATTATTTTCTATCATGAGAGAAGCCTCTAGTGAAACCTATGGCCCCGGGGTCTATTTTCCATCATACAAGTTCTAGTTTCCATCATACTAGTTTCCGATCTATAAACCAAAAATACCAAGAATATTTACTTTACCGTTTATCTATCTCTATCTGATCTCACCTTTGCAAGTAACCGTGAAGGGATTGACAACCCCTTTATCGCATTGGGTGCAAGTTGTTGTTTGTTTGTAGGTATTCGGTGACTTGTGCACTATCTCCTACTGGATTGATACCTTTGTTCTCAAAACTGAGGGAAATACTTACTCTACTTTGCTGCATCACCCTTTCCTCTTCAAGGGAAAAACCAACGCAAGCTCAAGAAGTAGCAGTGAATTGGTGGAGGCGTGCTTGCTGCGCAGTGTCATCGGGAGGCGTGCGAGTAGATGTGTGAAATGACGGTAGGCATGCCAGTAGTCCGCTGCGCAGGCTCACCAGGAGGTGAGCCAGTGGTTTGACCGTCGTCTGACTCTCTCCCACTACTCCCACTACTCCATATTAATGGTGCGCCCGAGCGGCCGCACCCCCCATCCTCACCACACACACAATCCTCTCTCTCCGCTTGCATCCTCGACGCCACTCTTAGTCCTCAAAGCCATCAGTGTATGAGGATGCGGCTGAAGCGCCCCATCGGAGGGAGTGGTGACGCCGGGGCCGCTGAAGCACCGGAGCACGGCGTGGAGATGGAGACAGAGGTTGTCATCACCGCCGGCGAGGTATAGCTGCACCCTTACGTCATCAACGGCATCATGGTTCCACGATAGGAGGCGGAGTTCCACACCGACTCTAGTGACGACTTGGGAAACGACCCCGGCGACGACTCCGACGACCACTCCGGCGATGATGGATAACTGATTAGTCATCTATACCCATTTATGTGTCAAATAGATCATAGGGTTTCTCTGGTTACTCCTGCCTCCCCCTTTTTGGAATAGAAATCCTATGGTTATGTTCTCCCAATCCATGAAATCTGAGTAAGTTTCATTAGATCCGTATAGTATATTGATTGCTTGAATGGTACAAGTGATAAGTGATTAATTAGTTGTTTCATCTGTGCAAATGATTTCTCCTAGTAATCCGACTAGGGTTAGTGTTCGTGCTAATAATTCCTATCCAGGACTTGACAATTGATTTTGAATGACCTACATATATGTTTGTGCCATTATTTTCTTCAAGATTGGTCTGTACATAGACGACTGTTGAGGGAGTCCTGGATTAGCGGGTCTCCGGACAGCCGGACTATATCCATTGGCCGGACTGTTAGACTATGAAGATACAAGATTGAAGACTTCGTCTCGTGTCCGGATGGGACTCTACTTGGCATGGAAGGCGAGCTAGGAAATACGGATATGTATATCTCCTCCTTTGTAACCGACCTTGTGTAACCCTAGCCCCCCCCGGTGTCTATATAAACCGGAGGGTTTTAGTCCGTAGGACAACATACAATCATACCATAGGCTACCTTCTAGGGTTTAGCCTCTCTGATCTCGTGGTAGATCTACTCTTGTACTACCCATATCATCAATATTAATCAAGCGGGACATAGGGTTTTACCTCCATCAAGAGGGCCCGAACCTGGGTAAAACATTGTGTTCCCTGCCTCCTGTTACCATCCGCCTTAGACGCACAGTTCGGGACCCCCTACCCGAGATCCGCCGGTTTTGACACCGACATTGGTGCTTTCATTGAGAGTTCCTCTGTGCCGTCGCCAGAAGGAAGGATGTCTCGTCTCATCTTTAAAGATGGTACTACTATTGGGGGAGCTTTGGCTGTCGGCCAAACTCTCCGGCTAGGCGGTTTCATCATGACCGCCTGTTCGGCCGCCGCACCGACGATGATTCTCGGGTCATCAAAAATAGCCACCACGTCAAATTGGCACTCGCCGAACAGATGGATCCAATGGAGCTCGCCTCCTTAAACGAGCTCTTGGATCGCATCGCTGCCTTGGGAGTCACTATGGACTATGATCGGATTGGGCTTAAACCCGATCAAAGGGAGATTAACTCTCCACTGGTCACCCATCATATTGCAGTGGTGGAGGAACAATGCGGTGACCTTTCCTCTATCTTGAGGACCAACTATGTCTGGATTCCCGAGCTCTCCGAGCCAGACGCCCGTTCGCAGGAGGACAACATCCAATCCCTGAACTTAGAGTCAGGCAGCAGGCTAGGATTATCGGGTAACACCCAGGAACCGGAACTTCCAAAATTGGAAACTCCTCGGCCCCTGGATCCCAGATCGGGTAAGGGTTCGATTCAATTCCACCCACCCACCCAAACATAAGCGATCTTTCCCACATCAGGCAAGAGCCCCAGGAAATAGCACATCACTATTGGGCCAGATTCCTCCTTGCGAAACAAGGTTAAGGACTGTCGCGAGGAAGACGCAATCCTATTTTTCTGCAATAATTGCACGGACAAGGGAATCCTTAACGCCATAAATCGCCGTGAGATAACACGCTTCGCTGACTTGGCATCCATAGTACGAAAGTATTGTGCGATGGAAAGTGCCTGGAAAACCGAAACAAATTTTTGGGATAATCCGGCCCTGAATACAAACCCAGTCCGAAATAAAAGGGTGCATTATCACAATACACCCAGGTCAACTACCAAAAAGAAAAAACCCTCTATAGGGCATGGAACCGTACTAGAGGGATGGCTCGACTGACCCTGCAAAATTCATAGTACAACGGATACAATACCAATGCACAACCTTAGAGCATGTTGGATACTCCGGCAGGTGGCCAAAAGTGGTGAGGATCTTCTTCTCCCAAATACCACAGGGCACCATCCCGTGGATAACAATACGGTGTTAACAGTCTTTGAGACCTTCGCGTCAAATAATAGGCGCAAGTGAACACTCCGCAGCATGACCGAAATCTTCCACGTAGCAGCAATAAATCCATGGAGTGACACGGCTATTACCTTCAATGCCAGTGACGAACCTAAATTCCGAACAGCCCGAGCACCAGCCGCACTGGTCCTCAGTCCAATCGTGGACGACTTTCGACTCACCAAAGTACTCATGGATGGCGGCAGCGGATTAAACCTCATCTACAAGGAAACTCTTCGAAAGATGGAAATAGACTGGAACCGCATTGAGCAAAGTAGCACAACCTTTAGAGGAATCATCCCCAGTCGGGAAGCACGCTGTGCTGGGAAAATCACACTAGATGTGGTATTCGGCACGCTGGATAATTACAGGTCCAAAGAAATTACATTCCAAGTGGCCTCGTTCAGCAGTGGTTATCACGCTCTTTTAGGACGGGAGGCGTTCACAATCTTCCAAGCCGTACCCCATTACAGGTACATGAAGCTCAAAATGCCCGGGCCCAACGGAATCATCACTCTCGCCAGCGATCCGGACATAGCACTCCACGCCGAAAACAAAACAGGTGCATTGGCCCTCGAAGCATTATCTGAAGCCCTCTCGACCGAGGAATTAACCACGCTACACTCCACAGTGGACAGGGACGACGTGATACTCGACAAGAGACCCAAGTCCACCTTTTTTAAACCAGCGGATGAAATAGTCAAATTCCAAGTCCACCCAACGGACCCTACAAAAACAGCCTCCATCAGGGCACAGTTAAACCCCGCTGTGGACGCCGCACTACGAGAGTTCCTGCGCGAGAACTGGGACATATTCACCTGGCATCCCTCGGACATGCCAGGAAACCCACACAGGCTGGCCGAGCATAACCTCAATATCCTAAAGGGATTCAAGCCGGTCAAGCAAGCTCTTCGGCGTTTCTCCGAACCTAAGAGACAGGCCATGGGAGAGGAACTAGCCAAGTTATTGGAGGCCGGATTCATCAGAGAAATAAAACACCTGGACTGGCTAGCAAACCTGGTGATGGTACCAAAGAAGGACAAATCCTGGCGCCTTTGTGTCGATTTCAAAGACCTCAATAAAGCTTGCCCAAAGGATCCCTTCCCCCTCCCACGCATCGATCAAATCATTGATGCTACCACAGGACATGAGTCATTGTGTTTCCTCGACGCATACTCCGGTTACCACCAAATCAAGATGGCGGAGTCCGACCAAGCCGCAACGGCATTCATCACACCATACGGTCCCTTCTGTTTTAACACAATGTCTTTTGGGCTCAAAAACGCCGGCGCAACATATTAGCGCATGATTCAGACATGTCTGGAGAAACAAATCGGCAAAACAGTAGAGGCATACGTAGACGATGTGGTCGTCAAAACCAAACACGTCGACTCTTTGATAGACGACTTGAGGCTCACATTCGACAACCTCCGAACATACGACATCAAGCTCAATCTGGAAAAATGCGTTTTCGGCGTACCAGCTGGAAAGCTCCTGGGTTTCATTGTCTCCAGTAGAGGTATTGAAGCTAATCCGGCCAAAATCCGAGCTTTGTCACAGTTGGCTACCCCAACAGACCTCAAACAAATCCAGAAGTTAATTGGATGCGTGGCGGCTCTAAGCCGCTTTATCTCCCGCTTAGGAGAAAAGGTTTTACCCCTTTATCACCTCCTTCAGCGCACCGAAAACTTCGAGTGGACGGACGCGGCCACAGCCGGATTGGAAGAAATAAAGGCCATCTTGGCAACCAACCCAATCCTGGCCGCGCCAAACATCGGCGAACCAATGTTGTTGTACATCGCGGCAACTCATCAAGTTGTAAGCGCGGTGCTCGTTGTCGAACGAGAAGCGGACGGACATAAATTCCCTCTTCAGAAGCCGGTATACTATGTATCCACTGTCCTCACTCCATGCAAATCATGGTACCCGCATTACCAAAATATAGCATATGCGGTATTCATGGCATCGCGGAAGCTGCGACACTACTTTCAAGAGTGTTCAATTACAATAGCCTCGGAAGTGCCACTTAATGATATTATAAACAACCGCGACGCTACGGGCCGGATTGCCAAATGGGCCATTGAGCTCCTCCCGTTCGACATAACATACAAACCTCGACGAGCCATTAAGTCGCAAGTATTGGCCGACTTCGTCGCCGAATGGACGGAGGCCGAACTCCCTAAAGAGTACGGCGCATACTCCAATTAGATCATGCACTACGACGGTTCTAAAATGCTGGCTGGTCTAGGGGCTGGTGTCGTCCTGACGTCCCCAACCGGAGATACCGTTCAGTACGTATTGCAAATATTTTATACATACTCCAACAATGCAGCTGAATACGAAGCTCTATTGCATGGTCTTCGGATGGCCGTCTCCATGGGCATTCAATGCCTGGAGGTGCGTGGGGATTCAAACCTCGCAATATCCCAAATAAATGGAGACTTTGACGCCAAGGATCCGAAAATGGCGGTCTATCGAAACTCCGTCCTAAAAATGTCAGCTCGGTTCAAGGGGCTCAAATTTCACCATGTGGCTCGGGAAAACAATCAGGCGGTGGATATCCTCGCCCGCATCGGCGCAAAATGTGATGCGGTCCCCCCAACATATTTTTGGAAAGGCTATTCAAGCCATCCGTAGTATGGGAAGGGGACACCGGTAACAACAGTCTAGACCCGGGCAAAATACCCAATACTGAACTCTCTCACACAATCGGAGGCTCCGCCACCGAAATAACACCTTCAGCCCATGAAATAATGGCCATTATTGCCCCGTGGACAGAACCATTCCTGGCCTACCTAACTAGACAGGAACTTCCGGAGGACCAAAATGAGGCACGCTGCATAGTGCGGAGATCCAAGGCCTACAGGGTCCATGAGGGAGAATTGTACAAAAAAAGCACTACCGGAGTCCTTCAAAGGTGCATCGCCGAAGAGGAAGGGCGGAATCTTTTGGCAGAAATTCACGCCGGACTCGGCGGTCATCATGCCGCAGCCCGGGCTCTTGTAAGCAAGGCCTTCCATACAAGATTCTATTGGCCAACGGCCCGGGCAGATGCACAGGACTTGGTCCAACGATGCGCCGGTTGCCAGCTCTTTGCAAATCAAAGCCACATGCCACCCACCGCCCTCCGAACAATCCCCATTACATGGCCCTTTGCGGTCTGGGGGCTTGACATGGTTGGACCCCTTAAAGGGGGAACCCATAAGAAAAAATACTTATTGGTCATGGTGGATAAATTCACTAAATGGATAGAGGCCAAACCTATTAAAACAGCCGAATCCGGACAAGTGATAGACTTCATATCCGGGGTTGTACACCGTTATGGCGTCCCCCACAACATCATCACCGATAATGGCACAAACTTCACAGTCGACGAGGTAAAACTCTGGTGCAGCAAAATGGGCATCAAGCTCGATTATGCCTCAGACTATCACCCACAAACCAACGGTCAAGTCAAGCGAGCAAACGGTCTTATAATGAGCGGCATTAAACCTAGATTAGTGCGTTCCTTAACAGAGTCTAACACGCACTGGGTAGAGGAGCTCGACTCCGTACTCTGGGGGCTGCGGACCATGCCGAATCGTAGTACCGGATATACACCCTTCTTTATGGTGTATGGCGCAGAGGCGGTCTTGCCCTGTGACATAATTCATGACTCACCTCGAGTGCGCATGTACGAAGAAAGAGAAGCCGAGCTCGATCGGCAGGATAGTCTGGACACCTTGGAAGAGGAGCGCGATGTAGCCAAAGCCCGTTCCACATTTTATCAGCAACAGGCTCACAGATACCAAAGCAGAGAAGTACGGGCCAAAACTTATAACGTTTGCGAACTAGTTCTACGCCTGCCGAATAAGAAAAAGAACAAGCTCGAGCCCAAATGGGAAGGTCCCTTCATTATTGACCAAGTTCTGACCAGTGGAGCGTACCGACTGCGGGATGCATCGATTAGTTGACTCGAGCCGAACCCATGGAACGCGGCCAGGCTCCAAAGATTCTACGCCTAGCACCGGACTCTAAGTTAGTCCCCTCCCTTTGTCCATTTTTCGCATATGCATTATCTATCTTGTTTTTCTTTCTTTCTTTCTTTTATTATTTCTCTAGGCCTTCAAGGGTCACCTTGTGCCTCGCCTGCACATTACAGATGCGCTAGCCGCACTCTTCATACCCGGGGGCTTCTTTCACAGAAGCTTAAATTATTTATCTGGGCCTCATGTCCCACACATGTGTTATACTTCCGCATGTACCTTTTTTCACCATTATATGCATCGATATGACTTAAGCTTTGGCCAAGCTGGGTTGCCTGGCTCTTGTATTTATGCCCTACGTTCCCGTTAATTCGGCTAGGGCATAAGGGGAGCACCCCTGCGATTGTTACTGTCGGGTCAGCCGGATGTGTACCTCGGACTGGGTGAAGCCGAAAGCTAGAGTTCTTAAGGGAATATTCGGTCGGTGAACAAAAGATGATTTTTATTTATTGTCCATATCTGCCCCTAGATGTTTTTCCTGCGTTTCCTATCGCAGTCTGGACATGCACTTTAGGGCATGCTTACCCAGGGAAAGGAACCCTTAATGGAACTATTCTCCCTGGAAGATGTTTCTTACTAACCATGTAATATAATATAACTAGTTGGGAACTTGTCTGATAAAGCACTAATGACCCCTACGCCTGGTCTCCATGCATACCCCGGTTCTTATATAACTGAGCGGGTATTCGGATACACTCTGGACTATTGGGCCCGGAGGTTGAAGCGAAAAGGTCCGCAACGACAAATGATCTACAATCCGGCTAGAAGGCATTATACATGTCACTTTAATTACATAGTCATGCAGACTGACTAAATTCCTCTTCTATACCATCCAACAGGCGGTCTAGCTTACAATCCTGTTGAGAATACTTTGCGGCTAATTCTACCTGCCCATAAACTAAGCTAACTGGGATCTCTTTTCTGTCGGGCCCCACAGGTCCGACTTCGGCCATGTGATTTGGGTCTGCCTTGGTATACTGCGTCTTCACCATGGCCCAGGCTTCTCTGGCACCCTGTCGGTAGGCGGATATCTTCCATAATCGGAAGCGCCACCGTGCTCCCTTGAGCTTCTCCGCAAGCTCGGCAACGCCCTCTGGTAGGGAGACGGACGGCCATAAGGCCTGGGCAACACCCTGCATCACCTGCCGAACTTGTTCGTGCAGATGTGACAGCTCGGACAGAAGATCGCCTGCAGACCCGGGCATTTCCTCCGCGGGACGACCCGTCAGCATACCTACAGACATAATGCTGTTAGTCGACTTCTTCACCGAACTCCTTTAAAAGGATTCGTTCAAGCACTTACTGAAAATGCCGCGCCGAAGCCGCTTATTCTCCTTCTCGGAGTCTGCAAGATGGCCACGGACGTCTTTTAGTTCCACACTCAGCTTAATATTGGCATCTTGGAGATTGTTTTTCTCCTGCCTAACTTCAGTCAGCACGCGTTTGCCAGCCTCTAGCTGACGCATAACATGCTGGACCTCCGGATTCTCTCCGGATTCATCTGCAACATCTGTTGTTAGATCTGCAGCCACGCCGCACACTATATGGTAACCATCATTCTTTAAAGTAAATGTTACCAGCGGGAGGATTTTTCTGTTCCTGCAATGCAGCAACAGCGGCCCGCAGTTGGGTCTTGCATTCCTCCAGCTCCTGGGACAGCCTAGTATTCTTCTCTGTAAGAACCTGCACAATAAAGATGATCCCTAAATCAGTTCTGCTAACTGTTTCGAGTCTCAGGGGCTACTAATACATATAAATCACCAGATTCACTCACCCGTACATCCTTTACATACTGATCTGTGGCTCTGGCTAGACCATCTTGAGCGGCACGGAGGTACGCCTCTCCAGAATTGAAGGCATCAAATGCCTCTGGTGAGAAACAAGCGTCACGGAGTACGGCCCAGCGGCACCTATGATTCATGGCGCTTTCCACTTCTGAGTTAGTAGCGGATAATCTATCTGCATCCTCTGTAGGGGGATTATCCAGCACCTGCCCCATATCGGCTTCCGCCTCTATGTCCGGTCCTGGCGCCCGCCTGGTGGAGGCGTGATCAGCAACATCGCCGGACATATTCCGGCGAGCGTATTTTATATTAAAGAAACACGGGTGTCATTACATTTTGAGAAAGATGACAACCAAGGAGCGGGGTTTTTATACCTTTGCGCCGGTGTCTCCGTCCTGAGTGCCTTCCTTTTTGGCCTACCCGGCCTCGGCACCTCTGGTTGGCGAGTTGTTGCGGGTTCGGTAGGGCGTCTCGAATGCCTTCCCTGTAAAAAATGCCATGTGTATATGGTGGGTGAAGTGTTTAAAAGGGGATCCTAGTTTTTGGAGTTAGGATTTTTTTGGTTTTTTTTTACTTGCAATGCAGGGAGCAGTCCGGGATAGTCGGCCGTAATGGCCACCATGGCATCGTCGCAGCTTAACTAATAGAACTGCCGGTCTATCAGCTCCACGGAGATAACCGAATCTTCTTCAAGTCCGGAGTCGAGGGCCCGGTCAGGGTCCTCTGGTTGTGGAGAAGGGCTGCTGACCTCCTTTATGGATTTTCGCAGTTCATGCCGCAAAATGGCAAGGTGAATATTTATGACAAAGAATGCGGAAAAAATGGGAGCAGGGAAATATAACTTACCCAGCTTGGAGGATTGTACATGGAGAATCCATCCCGTGGCTTGATGCGGGTGAATTCCTCTTCCTCACCCTTGAACAGTCCGGACAGAATTTTCGCTAGAGCGGCAGCATTGTCCGGACCCTTACGCCTGCAATGGGTGGCGTCGTCCGCCCCGTTATAACACCACAAGGGGTGCCCACGATATTGAAGTGGCTGCACTCCCCGCATTATGCAAATCGACATAACTTCGATTATTGCCAATCCTGATTGAGCCAGTGCTTTGATCCGGTTCATCAGATAGAGGACTTCCCTGTTGTCTTCTGCCTGGGGGCTCCATGGGCGCCAACTTCGGCGCTTCTTCAGAGGAGCATTGTTGAACTCAGGAAGACCCCACCGAACAGGGTCCGGAAGGGGAACGTCCTCCATATAAAACCATTCTGAAGGCCAGTCTTCAGACGGCTTCTTCGGGGTACTGGACAGGTATCCGATATCGGCGATGCGCCATATTTCGGCTCCACCCACTTGATAAAGTGATTCCCTCTGTGTGCGAGGGACGGGGCAAAATAGCCTTTTCCACAGCTCGAAGTGAGCCTCGCAGCCCAGGAACAACTCGCAGAGAGCAACATAGCCGGCGATATGTAGAATGGAGGCATGGGTGATATTGTGTAATTGGAGGCCGTAGAACTCCAGGAGCCCGCGGAGAAACAGATGAATTGGAAATCCGAGTCCCCTTAGTAAATAAGGAACAAGGCAAACTCGTTCCCCCATGGAGGGACAGGGAAAGCTCTCCGCTTGCTCCCCGCCATTGTAGGTGGCAAGCCCGGCTCGAACGGGCACCATATACGCCGAAGGGAGAAATCCCTTAGTCTGCGGTTCAACTAATCGACTATGCGGGACTGAACACCTCTCCCAATCACCGGGCTTAGGGCTACGGGGGCGGGAGGAGGAGCTGCGGAGGTCGGCCATGCTGGAATGGATTTTTCCGAAACACGCTCTGATGGATTCTCGCTTGGGGGAGGATGGTATGGATTGGATCTAAGAATCCCCGTCCCTTTAATAGACAATTTATTTATCTGGCTAGGGGGGAAATGTAAAAACGCCCTGGTGCCTCGTATTCATTCGATGCGCGGGAGATAGCCCTTATTGGGCACAGAAGCCAAGAGGTCCGAACATTTATGGGATCGGATACTGCTTACAAACACTTGGAAATTGGAGAAGAAACCGCCTTGCAATGCCGAAGACAATACTGCGCGCCGGACTCATCGTCATTGAAGCCTGGTTCAGGGGCTACTGAGGGAGTCCTGGATTAGGGGGTCTCCGGATAGCCGGACTATATCCTTTGGCCGGACTGTTAGACTATGAAGATACAAGATTGAAGACTTCGTCTCGTGTCCGGATGGGACTCTACTTGGCGTGGAAGGCAAGCTAGGCAATACGGATATGTATATCTCCTCCTTTGTAACCGACCTTGTGTAACCCTAGCCCCACCCCGGTGTCTATATAAACTGGAGGGTTTTAGTCCATAGGACAACATACAATCATACCATAGGCTAGCTTCTAGGGTTTAGCCTCTCTGATCACATGGTAGATCTACTCTTGTACTACCCATATCATCAATATTAATCAAGCAGGACGTAGGGTTTTACCTCCATCAAGAGGGCCCGAACCTGGGTAAAACATCATGTTCCCTGCCTCCCGTTACCATCCGCCTTAAACGCACAGTTCGGGACCCCCTACCCGAGATCCGCCGGTTTTGACACCAACAACTGTGCTTAAAAATCGAACCATAATCTATGGATATGTATAAAAACTAGCCATAAATTCCTAACCCTACTTCACGGCATGTAAACATTGATTCGATGCCAAATTTGTTTTACTATTTTTATAGGTGTTGTCTGACGATGTGGATAGCGACGATGAAGATGGCAGAGGAGGTACACGAGGCAAATCCTGAGGGAGCTTTATGCGGGAATGCATAACATGCGTATTAGGACCTCGGACGGTGGTATTGATACCCATTTTGCAACCACAAGCTTCATGACGCGTATCAAAGTGTTCTGGCACATGCAAGAGGACGGGCCATTGGCTCCTTCAAGCAGAAGTATTCTTGCAGGGTGGCGCACGACGCGTACGCCGAGTACCTGGAGAAGCTTCAAGATCATGCCGACAGATGAGATGAGATGTGGGATCGAACTATGTACACTTGAGTATGCTTATGACGGTTGAACTATGTACTTATGGTTGAACTATGCTTGTGTACGCTTATTATCTATGTCTGAGTATGTTTAATCTATATTTACTTATGTCTAACTGCGGGATATGCATGCAATCAGTTCGGTTGATGGAATCTACCTTCGTCCTGGTTTATTGGTCCCCTTTGTAGTTTGTGTTAAATTTTGACCAAATATTTAACTGACAAAATGTCAATGCAGGTCAGCACAAATTATATCGTTGGATGCGTATTTGAACATAGTGTTCAATGATATAATTTTTGGTGACATGCATAAACATTTCTTAGTTAAATATTTGGTCAAAAATTGGTACAAATTGCAAAGGGGACCAATAAACCAGGACGGAGGTAGTATGTCAATCACACACGGTTCCCAAAATTGGAACCGTGTGCAATGACTTTCATTTTTCCTATTGCATCAATCACACACGGTTGGCTCTAGCTAACCGTTGCCTCCGAAATTCTTTGTGGGACGGAAAACCCTCACCACCCAATTCAGAAAAGAAAAAGAAAACCCTCACCATCCCCACGTCACAAAAACTCTCACCCTGCTCGCCACCCCCTCTGGTCCCCATTCACACCTGCACAAGCTCCTCCGCGTCTATCCATGGCACCTCCTATCGCGGCGGCAACCACTTAGCTCGCCGCCTGCCGCCGCCGCCAGGCTGCTGGCAAACTCCACCCCATTTCACCACTTTCGCTTGCTGCCGCCTATCACCATCGACTTTCTCGACACTGCTCGCGGTCAACCCAGCTCCGCTTGATTGGGGAATCCACCGTACTAAGGGTTCTTTCTCATGGACAACAAGGTAACTAATTTAATGAGATATTATCTCATCTCTTATCCCAGTTCATCTGCCTTCTTTAATCACCCGGTCAAAATCGCCATGAATTCATTTTTATTCTAGATGATTTGAGGATTTTCTTTCATTCATAGAGTGTACAATGTGTGGACACATCAAGACTTTGCGGCCTCCGCCATACATCCATGGAGTTCTATATCACCGTGTCAGATTACTTGAGGATGCGCGCGGTATGTTCAATCTCACCCTAAATCGGTTGGCATGGCCTACTTTCATGGACATATACTAAATATTGCTACATTTGGATAAAAGGTGCCACATGCACCATATACATAAAAGGGGATTTCCCTCTCTTCTTTCTATATTAAGAAAATTAATGATGTATTGTTCTTTCTATTATTCTCATATTTCCATGACATCATGTTTACCCTATTTATTTAGATTTTTCCCTTCGATTTCAACTGCTGTATAGTTTTTTTCAATTTGGGCCCATATTTGCATGTTACCATATTTTCTTTAACAATCCTACTATTTTCTGCAGCGCATCCCTTGCAATGCAATAGAATCTGTAGTGCACAATCTTTCCCTTTACATAAATCAAGACTGCAGGGATGTCATACTGAACACAAACCATGGATTTCCAATCGTTGCTAATGTAAGACTTGATGAACGTGGTGACTCCTATTTTTGCACTGGCCTTTGGAAAGAAATTTATAAGTTTTATGCACTGAAAGCTGGCACTAAAATTGCACTGCACATAAAAGAGCCTGGTCATGAGATATATGCTAACTTCCCCGACGATGTCATCTGTCCAGACTTTTTTCGAAGTAAGTTTTCTTTTCAAGTATCTGCATGTTGATTTACCCAACAATATCAAATGAATTGTGTAGTATTTAATCAACCATTGTTATTCCATTTTCTTACTATATTCCTACCTAATAAATTCTAGTTACCAATACATTTTTCTATTGCCCTATTTTAACTAAATATTCCCTATACTCCAACTTCTATCAGAAAGCGTCGCTGACAAGGAGACGGCAGAGGTGAAGAACGGGGCTTCCAACAAGTGGAGGCGGGGCGAGCAAGAAATGCAAGCGACTCCAGCAGGCCTAGACTTCATCAGCAGCCTCCCCAATGATATGTTGACAGTCATCATCTCCCTCCTCACAATCAAATATGGGCCGCGGACAACTGTCCTTTCCCGGAGGTGGCGCCCCCTATGGACCTCCACCCCTCTCGACCTCACCGACTCCCACAAGCTCTGTCATGGCTATCGGAAAAGCTTGGATGCGTTCTCCAAGATCCTCGGCAGTCACCTTGGCCCAACCAGAGGCCTTAGAATGGGCAAGTTCCGTTACAATGGCAAGGATCAAGCCAAGCTTGACAATTGGTTCTGATCCCCTGCCCTAGATCAACTCGAGGAGCTCACTTTTGATGATGGGCATATGCGCTCGCAGCCTATGTCCGCGCTCTGCCTCGCGCCCACGCTGTGCGTCGCCAAGTTCAGGAACTACCATCACCCTTAATGACACGCCCGCTCTTATTCTACCACCATTGAAGCACCTCGAGCTCGTCGCCGTCTACCTCCCAAATGGTGACATGGAGCGCCTGCTCCGTGGCTGTACTGCACTTGAGTACCTTCATCTTCAGGCGATCAATGGGTTGAGTAGCTTCCACATCACCTCCATGACTCTCCGAACTATTAATATGTGTTGCTGGTGCGGCAAGAAGACATCACAAGATGTGTACCATGGTATGGTCATTGAGGACACACCTGCACTTGAGAGATTACTTGTTGTTTATCAAGAAGGTCCAATAAGAATCGATGTCATTTCTACACCGAAATTGACAGTGGTGGGCTACTCATCTAACAAATACTCCGAACTTGTTATTGGATCCACACCCGTTCAGGCACAACAGCCGCCTTCTACCTCTCCTTCTACAAATTAAAATTATTTCTAATTTTGAAGATGTATGTTCGTCTGTCATCCAGAAAATGATTCCGACAAGCTTGACCCCGAAATTGCGCACAGTGAAGGTCTTGGCACTAGAATCTATCGGCCCCAACCTGGAGAAAGTTGTCAGTTTCCTAAGATGCTTTCCATGCCTGGAGAAGCTATATATCGAGGTGATGTTTCTTTCCTGTTAAATGTTAACCATAAGGGAGTTCAATTTGTGACACCGTTTTCCAAGTTTACAATGACAATGTACTACGATTTCTGAAGAATTCTTTTGGACTACACACATGTCCCCCCCCCCCATATTGGTTGCTTGATCCATATGGTTACAGTCCATAAGCATTTGTCTTTGAATTCATCTGTACTAGTTTTCTTAGGGAACTTTTCATCCACTCCAACCTCTTGTGAAGAAGGCTACATTTTTCTAGATTGTAATCAAATGCCCATGTTAATCATGTCAGATCGAAGATGGCATGTTAGTGCATTTTACAAATCCTGCAAACCAAATAGGCCTGTAGTAGTGTTCAAAACTGCATGTGGGAACTAACACGTTTTCTTTTTTGCAGATAAGATTAGGCCTAGTGGTGGATAATATGATACAATATAACAATCACGTTGAATGCCTAGATCTGCATCTCTCAGAAATTACTTTGAACTCCTACCGAGGGACCTTACCGACGATTATATTCGCCAAGTTCTTTGTTGTCAGAGCAAGGGTGTTGAAGGTAATGAGGTTTTCCCTACATTTATTTCGTAAAAATGAATGGTTTGTTGATCAGCGCCGGCGGCTACGGCAAAATGGAATAGGCTCTAAAAATGCTGAATTTCAATTTGGAACTTCAGATGATAGAGTAATCGGAAGTCATCATGTCAACCCCATACATGACTTCTCTGTGGCTGACCCCTTTGCAAAAATTATGAGGTTTTGAAACTAGACTTAGAAGTGGTAATATTAGTTTGAACCTCTCTGATATACATGTTCAGTGGATCAACGCGATCGTTTGCGGCTGATGAGCTGAATTTCATTTCTAATATCAGTTTGAACCTTGTAATCTTTGAATTTGAGCCATATAACTCTGGAATTTGAACCTTGTAATATTTCGAGCTTTTGTGGTACAATCGTTGAAATGGCATCGTATGAGACTCGTATATTAGTAGCACTATTTTGATCTTAATATGCAATGGTCTTAGATTTTATTAACCATTCTCGAATCTGTTTACCTTGTTGATATCATAGCACATGATCTGTATAGCTAACTCGACTCTGATCTTCGACATTATTGCACACAATTGGTTTCTTCAACCGTGTGCCATGTAGAGCACATAATTAATTATCACACTCGAGTGTCCATCATCACCCTTCTGTGTAACTTTGACCTCCTCACCCACGAGTAAACTTATGATCGGAGTCATTCCACACGTTTTTACAAAGCTTTTTGTCAATAAACGCCCACGATTTGTCCCTCTTCTAGCCGACGCGTGGCCAAACTAGCCGGGCGGGAAGCTTGCGTGGTAAACTGCATGGTAGGGTAAGAACATGCTCACTGACAATACATTTGGCGCCTCTTCGAGCCCAGCGTGGTCAAATGAAACACGTGCGGTGGGGTGTTGTCAAGCGTGCACTGGAATCCTCCACTATGAACGCTGTGACAAGACGTGACGATTACAGGCCGGCTGGCCCCCATTTATTACAACAGCCATTTAACCCTTCCGTCTCTTCAACCTTTCGATCGTGCCCCACCATTGCAAGAAGCACACCCACCATGACAAATTCTTAGAGGGCATCCTGTGCGGCTCCAATGGCGCTCCGAGCGGATACCGATGATGAGCAGCTGTTCACCATGCATGTTGTGGTGGACACCCATAGAAGGTTCAGGGAGCTCTCGGTGGTGTACACCGAGACCCCGGTCTGGGTGGAGCACTCCATCCACATCATGGAGCTATTGCTTGCCGAGGAGAAGTACAAGGTGGTTGGGTTTGACCTCGAGTACACCCGTGGTCGTGCCGGGTCTCGTCCCAAGGTCACTGTCGCCTAGATGTGCGTGCGCAACCATGTCCTCCTCTACCACTACTGCCTGGCCACAAGGCCTTGTGACCGTATAACCAGGTTTGTCAATAGCCCCTGTCGGCGTTCTGGGAACGGGGTCCCCAGACTTGCCAGCCTGCGGCCTGCGGCGTGGCTCTGCAAGCGGGCTCGTACGGCCCATCTTCATCAACAAGCATTCAAGATCCTCGCGAGGGGCCAAGCCTCGCAAGGCGTGCGACACAAGACCTCCTCGGGAGCGGCCTCACCAGGCTAGCTCGCGAGGGGCGGAGAGATCAAGGCCAGGCAAACCTCGCGAGGTTCCAATGACGTGTGATGATCGAGACCAAGCGGGCGCCAGCGCGCACAGTGTCCTTGTTTCCTCTTTTGTGCTAAGGAGGCAAGCGCAGGCGAAGAGTACCGAGGCGTCAAGGAAAGGTTTCCATATCGGTGCAACGAGACCAAGACCAGCAGGACGGCAAGACGGAGGTCACCATGGAGCCCAAGGCGGCGTCACCACCAGAGCCTTTGACAGGCGAAGACTACTTTTGTTAGGATAACTTGTACTAGCTGTCCCCTTTCAAATTGGCCGTTGTTGGCTCCCTTCCCGCTCAATATTTTGGGAGAGGACCAAGGCCTCTATAAATAGGATTAGCCACCACAATGAAAAATAACAAGAACGAGAACCAGAAGAGAGCCTCAGCCATCTCATCTGGGAGTAGATCCAACCCATCCTCACACCCACCAAGCACAAGAACACCTCGTCTCAGGAGGCTGTTCTTCCCCTTGTACTGTTCATCCTCAGCCCGAGAGGCAATCTGCCACACCACACTGGAGTAGGGTATTACACCACAAAGGTGGCCCGAACCAGTATAAATGTTGTGTCTCTTATGTTGTGAGTTCATCGAGCTAAGCTAGAGATCGTGGCGAGGTTGAGGGCGTGAGTAGGTAGGGGAAGATCTTCGCATGCACCCCAGTGTTCGAACCTTAAGGGTTTTGCCGGAACCCAAAACCCGACATTTCGCGCGCCAGGTAGGGGTGCGTGATACGTCTCCAACGTATCTATAATTTTTGATTGCTCCATGCTATATTATCTACTATTTTGGACTATATTGGGCTTTATTTTCTGCTTTTATATTATTTTTGGGACTAACTTATTAACCAGAGGCCCAGCCCAGAATTGTTGTTTTTTGCCTATTTCAGTGTTTCGGATAAACAGAATATCAAACGGAGTCCAAACAGAATAAAATCTTCGGGAATGTGATTTTCTCACTGAACCTGATCCAGGAGACTTGGACCCTGCTCCAAGGAACAAAAGAGGCGATCACGAGGGTGGGGGGCCCCCTAGGGCGCGCCCCCTGCCTCGTGGGCCCCTTGTTGCTCCTCCAGCGTACTTCTTCCTCCTATATATACACACGTACCCCCAAACAATCAAAACAGGAGCCAAAAACCTAATTCCACCGCCGCAACTTTCTGTATCCATGAGATCCCATCTTGGGGCCTGTTCCGCAGCTCCGCCGGAAGAGGGCCGTCATCACGGAGGGCTTCTACATCATCATAGCCTCTCCGATGAAGTGTGAGTTGTTTACCTCAGACCTTCGGGTCCATAGTTAGTAGCTAGATGGCTTCTTCTCTCTTTTTGGATCTCAATACAAAGTTCTCCCCCTCTCTTGTGGAGATCTATTCGACGTAATCTTCTTTTTGCGGTGTGTTTGTTGAGATCGATGAATTGTGGGTTTATGATCAAGTCTATCTATGAATAATATTTGAATCTTCTCCGAATTCTTTTATGTATGATTGGTTATCTTTGCAAGTCTCTTCGAATTATCCGTTTGGTTTGGCCAACTAGATTGGTAGTTCTTGCCATGGGAGAAGTGCTTAGCTTTGGGTTCGATCTTGCGGTGTCCTTACCCAGTGACAAAAGGGGCAGCAAGGCACGTATTGTATCGTTGCCATCGAGGATAACAAGATGGGGTTTATTTCACATTGCATGAATTTATCTCTCTACATCATGTCATCTTGCTTAAGGCGTTACTCTGTTTTTAACTTAATACTCTAGATGCATGCTGGATAGCGGTCGATGAGTGGAGTAATACTAGTAGATGCAGAATTGTTTCTATCTACTTGTCACGGACGTGATGCCTATATTCATGATCATGCCTAGATATTCTCATAACTATGCTCAATTCTGTCAATTGCTCAACAGTAATTTGTTCACCCACCGTAGAATACTTATGCTCTTGAGAGAATCCACTAGTGAAACCTATGGCCCCCGGGTCTATTCTCATCATATCAATCTCCATCACTTTAATCTTGTTTTGCTTTTTTACTTTGCTTTTACTTTTTACTTTGCATCTTTATACCAAAAATACCAAAAATATTATATCTATCAGATCTCACTCTCGTAAGTGACCATGAAGGGCTTGACAACCCCTAATCGCGTTGGTTACGAGTAGCTATCGCTTTGTGCAGGTACGAGGGACTTGAGTGTGGGCTCCTACTGGATTGATACCTTGGTTCTCAAAAACTGAGGGAAATACTTACACTAATCCGCTGCATCATCCCTTCCTCTTCGGGGAAAACTAACGCAAGCTCAAGACGTAGCAATAAGGATTTCTGGCGCCGTTGCCAGGGAGTCTACGCAAAAAGTCAACATACCAAGTACCCATCGCAATCCCTATCTCTCGCATTACATTATTTGCCATTTGCCTCTCATTTTCCTCTCCCCCCAATTCACCCTTGCCATTTTATTCGCCCTCTCTCTCCCTATCCTCCCTCTCTATTTGCCTCTTGTTTGCTCGTGTGCTAGTTTGCTTGCTTGTCGTTATGTCTGAAACTGGGGAAGTTATTGCCAATATAAGCGATAACAATATCATGGAAAATTCCGATACTCCTGCTAAAGAACCTACCATCTTTCATACAAAGAAATTCCGTGTTGGTAGTGGTAATATTATTGGAAAAGGAGTTATTCAAGATTTCTTTACTTGTGCCAGTGCTTTACCTTCTATGGGTAGTTCTATCCTTCACAGAACTAGTAGTCTTGCGGACGCTATTGCCATGCTTGTAGTTGAACTTGAAAGACAATTCATGCACATGCATCCTTCCATACAAAGGATTTTTCTGGAATTTTCTAATATTGAGCATTCTTTTGTTAAGCGTGTCGCTACTATCTTTTTGGCTCATGAGTTTAGATTCATAATAAGAGAAGCCAAAGAAATCTTTGCGCATTATAGGGTGGACGCTTGACGTCCTCCCATAGAGGCTATCCTCTTTGATCAAGAAGAAATAATGCGTTTTCTATCTCTAGATTATGTTGCTTTCAATGAAAATCTTAGAAGAAAGGTTCCTACCAATGTTTTAGTTGATAGAATTTCTGAACTTAATGATGATTTGGCTATTCGAAATAATGAGCGAGGATATTCTCTTGAATATAGGCTTACAAAGTTCTATCAAAAGAATGCTTATAATGATGAATTGGTTGTGCATTATGAAGGACCAAAGGAGGAACCTATACCTCCCAAGGTTGATCTTGGGAACTTTTGTCCCATTAAATTTAGTCCTTTTGATTACTTTTTCTTGCCTCAAATAAAGCTTGCTGCCGAACGTAGAGAATATGAAATGAGTTTTAATAATCTATCTTACTATTATGGCAATACCTAGATCTATCCTCGCTTTTATGCCTAGCTAGGGGTGTTAAATGATAGCGCTTGTTGGGAGGCAACCCAATTTTATTTTTATTCCTTGCATTTTGCTCCTGTTTAGTAATAAATAAATTATTTAGCCTCTGTTTTGGTTGTGTTTTTTGTGTTTAATTAGTCTTTGTGCCAAGTAGAACCGTTGGGAAGACTTGGGGAAAGTCTTGTTGAACTTGCTGTAAAAAAAGAAACTTTAGCGCTCACGAGAACTGCTGTCATTTTTATTTTAAGAGAGATATTTAGTTAATTATTTTTGAAGATGATTAATATATAAATTCCTCATGTCCATCAATTTATTTTAGAATTTTTGGGGTTCCAGATCTTGCGCTAGCTACAGATTACTACAGACTGTTCTGTTTTTGACAGATTCTGTTTTTCGTGTGTTGTTTGCTTATTTTGATGAATCTATGGCTAGTAAAATAGTTTATAATCCATATAGAAGTTGGAATACAGTAGGTTTAACACCAATATAAATAAATAATGAGTTAATTACAGTACCTTGAAGTGGTCTTTTGTTTTCTTTCGCTAACGGAGCTCACGAGTTTTCTATTTTGAGTTTTGTGTTGTGAAGTTTTCAAGTGTTGGGTGAATTCTTTTGATGGATCATGGAACAAGGAGTGGCAAGAGCCTAAGCTTGGGGATGCCCATGGCACCCCCAAGATAATCCAAGGACACCAAGAAGTCAAAGCTTGGGGATGCCCCGGAAGGCATCCCCTCTTTCGTCCACTTCCATCGGTAATTTACTTGGAACTATATTTTTATTCACCAACATGATATGTGTTTTGCTTGGAGCGTCTTGTATTATTTGTGTATTTGTGTCTTAGTATGCCACAATCATCCTTGCTGTACACACCTTTTGAGAGAGCCATACATGAATTAAAATTTGATAGAATACTCTATGTGCTTCACTTATATCTTTTGAGCGTAGTAGTTTTGCTCTATGTGCTTCACTTATATCTTTTGAGTGTTATAATTTTGCTCTATGTGCTTCATTTAGATCTTTTAGAGCACGGTGGTGGATTCATTTTAAAGAAACTATTGATCTCTCATGATTCACTTACATTATTTTGAGAGTCTCTTAATAGCATGGTAATTTGCTTAATAATAATATGCTTGGTATTCAAGATTTGTGAGACCTTCTTTTGAGTGTGTTGAATACTAAGAAAAGATTGAAGCATGATAATTATTTTGAGATATGGAGGTGATAATATTAAAGTCATGAAAGTTGAGTAGTTGTGAATTTAAAGAATACTTGTGTTAAAGTTTGTGATTCCCGTAGCATGCATGTATGGTGAACCGTTATGTGATGAAGTCGGAACATGATTTATTTATTGATTGTCTTCCTTATGAGTGGCAGTCGGGGACGAGCGATGGTGTTTTCCTACCAATCTATCCCCCTAGGAGCATGCGCGTAATACTTTGCTTCGATAACTTCTAAATTTTTGCAATAAGTATATGAGTTCTTTATGACTAATGTTGAGTCCATGGATTATACGCACTCTCACCCTTCCACCTTTGCTAGCCTCTCTAATACCGCGCACCTTTCGCTGGTATCATACACCTACCATATACCTTCCTCAAAACAGCCACCGTATCTACCTATTATGGCATTTCCATAGCCATTCCGAGATATATTGCCATGCAACTTTCCACCGTTCCGTTCATGACACACTCCATCATTGTCATATTGCATATCCCGGTACACCGCCGGATGCATTCACATAGAGTCATATTTTGTTCTAAGTATCAAGTTGTAATTGTTGAGTTATAAGAAAAATAAAAGTGTGATGATCATCATTATTAGAGCATTGTCCCAGTGAGGAAAGAATGATGGAGACTATGATTCCCCCATAAGTCGGGATGAGACTCCGGACGAAAAAAGAGAGGCCAAAGAAGCCCAAATAAAAAGAGGCCATAAAAAGAAGAGAAAAGGCCCAAATAAAAAAATGAGAGAAAAAGAGAGAAGGGACAATGTTACTATCCTTTTACCACACTTGTGCTTCAAAGTAGCACCATGATCTTCATAGTAGAGAGTCTCTCATGTTATCACTTTCATATACTAGTGGGAATTTTTCATTATAGAACTTGGCTTGTATATTCCAATGATGGGCTTCCTCAAAAATTGCCCTAGGTCTTCATGAGCAAGCAAGTTGGATGCACACCCACTTAGTTTCTTTTTGAGCTTTCATATACTTATAGCTCTAGTGCATCCGTTGCATGGCAATCCCTACTCACTCACATTGATATCTATTGATGGGCATCTCCATAGCCCGTTGATACGCCTAGTTGATGTGAGACCATATTCTCCTTTTGTCTTCTCCACAACCACCATTCTATTCCACCTATAGTGATATATCCATGGCTCACGCTCATGTATTGCATGAAGATTGAAAAAGATTTGAAAAAGTTAGAGTATGAAACAATTGCTTGGCTTGTCATCGGGATTGTGCATGATTTAAATACTTTGTGTGGTGAAGATGGAGCACAGCCAGACTATATGATTTTGTAGGGATAACTTCCTTTGGCCATGTTATTTTGAGAAGACATAATTGCTTTATTAGTATGCTTGAAGTAGTATTATTTTTTATGTCAATATAAACTTTTGTCTTGAATCTTTCTAATCTGAATATTCATACCACAATTAAGAAGATTTGCATTGAAATTATGCCAAGTAGCACTCCGCATCAAAAATTCCCTTTTTATCATTTACCTACTCGAGGACGAGCAGTAATTAAGCTTGGGGATGCCTGATACGTCTCCAACGTATCTATAATTTTTGATTGCTCCATGCTATATTATCTACTGTTTTGGACTATATTGGGCTTTATTTTCCACTTTTATATTATTTTTGGGACTAACCTATTAACCGGAGGCCCAGCCCAGAATTGTTGTTTTGCCTATTTCAGTGTTTCGGATAAACGGAATATCAAACGGAGTCCAAACGGAATAAAATCTTTGGGAACGTATTTTGCTCACCGAACGTGATCCAGGAGACTTGGACCCTGCTCCAAGGAACAAAAGAGGCGGTCACGAGGGTGGGGGGCGCCCCCCTAGGGTGCGCCCCCTGCCTCGTGGGCCCCTCGTTGCTCCTCCGGCGTACTTCTTCCTCCTATATATACACATGTACCCCCAAACGACCAGAACAGGAGCCAAAAACCTAATTCCACCGCCGCAACTTTCTGTATCCACGAGATCCCATCTTGGGGCCTGTTCCGGAGCTCCGCCGGAAGAGGGCCGTCATCACGGAGGGCTTCTACATCATCATAGCCTCTCCGATGAAGTGTGAGTAGTTTACCTTAGACCTTCGGGTCCATAGTTAGTAGCTAGATGGCTTCTTCTCTCTCTTTGAATCTCAATACAAAGTTCTCCCCTTGTCTTGTGGAGATCTATTCGATGTAATCTTCTTTTTCCGGTGTGTTTGTTGAGATTGATGAATTGTGGGTTTATGATCAAGTCTATCGATGAATAATATTTGAATCTTCTCTGAATTCTTTTATGTATGATTGGTTATCTTTGCAAGTCTCTTCGAATTATCCGTTTGGTTTAGCCAACTAGATTGGTAGTTCTTGCCATGGGAGAAGTGCTTAGCTTTGGGTTCGATCTTGTGGTGTCCTTACCCAGTGACAGAAGGGGCAGCAAGGCACATATTGTATTGTTGCCATCGAGGATAACAAGATGGGGTTTATTTCATATTGCATGAATTTATCTCTCTACATCATGTCATCTTGATTAAGGCGTTACTCTGATTTTAACTTAATACTCTAGATGCATGCTGGATAGCGGTCGATGAGTGGAGTAATATTAGTAGATGCAGAATCGTTTCTATCTACTTGTCACGGACGTGATGCCTATATACATGATCATGCCTAGATATTCTCAAAACTATGCTCAATTCTGTCAATTGCTCAACAGTAATTTGTTCACCCACCGTAGAATACTTATGCTCTTGAGAGAAGCCACTAGTGAAACCTATGGCCATCGGGTCTATTCTCATCATATCAATCTCCATCACTTTAATCTTGTTTTGCTTTTTTACTTTGCTTTTAATTTTTACTTTGCATCTTTATACCAAAAATACCAAAAATATTATATCTATCAGATCTCACTCTCGTAAGTGACCGTGAAGGGCTTGACAACCCCTAATCACGTTGGTTGCGAGTAGTTATCGCTTTGTGCAGGTACGAGGGACTTGAGCGTGGGCTCCTACTGGATTGATACCTTGGTTCTCAAAAACTGAGGGAAATACTTACGCTACTCTGCTGCATCATCCCTTCCTCTTCGGGGAAAACCAACGCAAGCTCAAGACGTAGCAGTGCGCTGGAGTTTTCTTCCGTCGATTCGCGCTCCACCATCTTCACGCCCATTCTCCATGGCTGGCGTCGCCCTCCCGGCTGGATCTACGAGTGCCCACAGTGACGCTTGGGGGCTCCGAGCCCTTGCTCCCACCTTGAGGCAGGTGCAGTGGCTACCCAAGTTCAAGCCGGAGATGTCGCCGTGCTACGGCGGTGCGGCGGACCCGTCAGCTTTCCTGCTGGCGTATGAGGAGGCCATCCTTAAGGCCGGGGGCGACGACAAGGTCATGGCCAATTGGCTTCCCATGGCCCTCACTGGCGCACCATGCACCTGGCTGCTCAACCTCCCCGGATCTACGGTGGCATCTTGGGAGGAGTTGTGCGGCCTCTTCGCTGCGCGCTACACGGCGCCGGTGCACCACGCGGTTGCGGCCCTCCTCGGCGGCTCGCAAGCACAACCCTCGGATCGACGTGTCAAGCCGTTCTTTCGCCAGATCGGCGCCACTTCCAAGCGCCCGGGGGGCCCCACTGGGATGGGCCGCGCCCGAGGCTGCATCACCTTCGACTCAGGGGATCATCCCGTCTCCAGTGTCAGCTCGGGTGTGCTCCCAATACTTTGCATGCCCACCATCTGCAACGTGTCCGTCACCAAGACACTCATCGACGGCGGCGCCGGCCTCAACGTGCTCTTCGTCGAGGCCTTCAGCCTTCTTCACGTACCACTCGAGCGGCTCCGCCCTAGCAAGCCTTTTTCAGGGGTTGGTGGAGGCTCCGCCCACTCCCTTGGGCGGATCCGCCTCCCCGTGACCTTCGGCACGCGCGACAACAATCGCACCGAGCTGGTCGACTTCGACATCGCCCACATCGGCCTCCCGTACAACACCATCCTTGGGTACCCGGCCTTGGCTCAGTTCATGGCGGCGACCCATCCGGCCAACAACCTCATGAAGATGCCCGGGAGCAAGGGTGTCCTCACAGTGGTTGGGGACACCAAAGAAGCCTTGATGATGCTCAAGCTCGCCCTCAAGACCGCCGCGACAGCGCAGCCCGCCGACACGGATACCACCAAGGCCAAGTGAGCCGCACCAACCAAGAAGAAGCAGTGTTTCACTCAAGAGAAGGCAGAAACCAAGCAAGTGCCAGTCGAGGAGGACGGGTCCTCAGTGGCAACCTTTACCATAGGCGCCAACCTCGAGCCTGGTCAGGAGGAGGTGCTGGTGAAGTTCTTGCACACAAACAAGGAAGTGTTCACTTGGGAACCCGATCAGCTGGTAGGGGTCCCAAGAGGGGTGATAGAGAACCACCTGAAGGTGTGCCCCAATGTACGCCCCATAAAGCAGTGGCCGAGGTGGCAGTCCACAGAGAAGCAAGCTTTCATCGTCCAAGAAACCCGCAAGTTGGAGGCTGCGTGTAGTGACCAGACCTCAAACAGTCTGATCTCTGTGCATCAGTGCCATCCCTGGATCGGTAATGCTGACACACACACAGTACTTGAGGATTTATAACAGAGTAGCAATCACCCACATATTACATCGAATGTCTCAAAAGAGAACTTAAAACAATAAATATGGCTTAAGGCCATCTAAAATTGATAACAGCGGAAGGCTTGGAAGATAAAGTGAGTCCATCAACTCCAACGGCATCACTGGGTGAAAGACAACGACCTATAGCTTCTTACTCATCGTCTGAAAAGTCTGCAACATGAACATTGCAGCCCGAAACGTGTCAGCACATGGAATATGCTGGCAAGGTAACACAAGAGAATAATGAACAGAATAATTGCTATCACTACATGCATATTTGGCTGGTGGTAAGCTCTAGGGTTTACAATTTTGCATAAAGCCAATTTTTTCCTACAATAAAGTAATAATTTATTTAACTATCATGGTAGTTGTGGACAACAACTCAATCCCAATTAAACATCATCATTAAACCCAATAAAATTATATTAAGAGTGATGAGATCAATCATGATAATCCAAGAACCAGATACTTAAGATGTCCATAACCGGGGACACGGCTAACCATGATTAGTTTATACACTCTGCAGAGGTTTGTGCACTTTTCCCCACAAGACTCGAATACATCCATGGTCGGAGATTCGAGACACGGTCTTTCTGAAGCATTAACTCTCTACTCTAGGTAGACAGTACCACCTACAACCCACTACATCTGCTAGTCTACCTCTTCAAGAGCTTCACGCAACTTACTCAACTATGCTAGAGCCCATAATAGCTTGTGGCTGCACACGGAAGTTTCTAGCATGAATAATATTATGATCCCTTTGAGCCTAGGTGGCCGGCTGTAGGATAATCACACGGGTCCTTGGGGATATCCTAGGACAACACTGGGTTCTCCAGGTGCCCACACGCAATCCACCCAGATGTGTATTTAATTTGCCACCTTAAGTTGAACCATTAATTAACAACTCACATCTGTCATGAATACACTCAAACCCAATCCACGTCTATGAGCATAGCATAGCAATATAAGCAACATAGAAGTAACTCTCAAGGTTTGAAAATAAACATGTGAATAGGTACTACCTCAACTACTTCCCAAAACCCACAATTTAATCATATCCTAACCATGCAAGTGTTTGAGGATTGATCTAATGCAATAAAACTGGGTAGTAAAGAGGCATGATCAAAGTGTTACTTGCCTTGCTGATGATCCGTGAAACCTAGAGACTCGTAGTAGCACGCTTCGCACTTCGGGTACTCTAGTGCAACCAAACAAGCATACTATAAGCACTCACTAGATGCACAGGTAAAACTCAAATAAGAAATCTAACCAGAAAGTTCAACTTAAGAACTCCGGTATGCAAAAAGAATCAAATCAAACGAAGCAACAAAACTCAAACTGCGAAAGGAACAAGATCCGTTTACTAATCTGGACTAAAGTCAAATTTTATAGTAGCAAAATCTTGTTCAAGTTGGTTAAACAGAAAGAGGGCTTCAAGACAAAGATCTAGGCGCTTGAATCGCCTGATTCCGATAAACGAGCGAAAAGTTATACTAGAATGAAGATTAGGGCAGAAATCATGACCGAAAATAATCGCGGAAAAACCCTGGAAAAAGAAAACCGATGAACAGGCTAATGAACGAACATTCGCTGTCTGCGGTTTAACGGGTGAAAACCGTTCGTTAAAACAAACGTACGAATGGGTGTTCACTAAATAAATAAACCGGGAAAAATAAAACCGATCTAAAACTAGGGTTTCGAAAAAACCGATCGGTTTTTCGAAGAAAACCGGCGGCAGCGGCGAACTACCTCGGCGAGGTCCGGCGAGGTCGGTGGCAGCTCCGGTGACTAACGGCGATGGCGGCAAGGTGATCCGGCGGCGGCGGGGCGTGGAACGGGGCGGCGGCGCTGCGGGGAGCCGCGGGCGGTGCGGCGGCGGCGTGGCGCGGTTCCGGCGGCGGTGGCAGGGTGGCTCGGGCGGCGCTAGGGTTTTCGGGCGGGGTGGCGGCTCGGGCCTCCGCGACTTTAAAGGGCCGGTCGGGCTAGTGTCCCAGGGCCGGTCGGGTTAGGTCGGTTGACTTTTAAAACATTCCGCTCAGAAAAACAAATAAAAGAAATACCACATGGACTCCAAAAATCCTAAAATAAATTTTCCCCGTCCTCTAAAAATTGAACGGGCAAGGTGAACATTTATTTGGGCCTCTAATGCAGTTTTGAAAAACACATATTTTTTTCCTAATTCAAATAAAATAGCGATAAAAACTCTGAATAAAATCTTATTTGATTTTAATATTAAATCTCCAATATTTCTTTACTTTGGGGAAGTCATTTTATCCGCTCTCTTTTATTTTCATAAAAGAAATATTCGAAGAGAAAATAATTAAAATCAAACAATCCTCTTTTCAAAATTTGAGAAAACTCAAATATGAAAATAACGAAATCCCAACTCTCTCTCCGTGGGTCCTTGAGTTGCGTAGAATTTCTAGGATCAAGCTAAAATGCAATAAAATATGATATGCAATGATCATCTAATGCATAACATTCCAAATTGGAAATTTGGGATGGTACAAACCTACCCCCCTTAAGATGAATCTCACCCTCGAGATTCGGGTTGGCTAGAAAATAGGTGAGGGTGATCCTTCCGTAGGTCTTCCTCTCGTTCCCAGGTGGCTTCATCCTCAGTCTGGTGGCTCCACTGAACTTTACAGAACTTGATAACCTTGCTGCGTGTGAAACGGCTGGCAAAATTGAGAATCTTGACTGGTTTCTCCTCGTAGGTCAAATCACTATCCAACTGAATCGCTTCCAATGGTATTGTATCTCTCAGAGGAATATCAGCCATCTCTGCGTGGCACTTCTTCAACGGAGAAACGTGGAACACATCTGAACTCCTGACAATCCTTCGGGCAATTCCAACTTGTAAGCAACTTCTCCCATACGCTCCACAACTTTGTATGGTCCCACAAAACGTGGTGCTAACTTTCCTTTAACTCCAAAATGCTTCACTCCTTGAAGTGGTGATACTCGAAGATACACTCTGTCTCCGACTTCGTAAACTGTCTCCTTGCATTTGTAATCCGCATAACTCTTCTGCCTGGACTGGGCTACCTTGAGTCTATCGCGTATCAGCTTAACCTTCTCTTCACACTCTTTAATAAAATCCGGTCCAAATAACTGACGGTCTCCAACTTCATCCCACAACAGCGGTGTCCTGCACCTCCTTCCGTACAATGCTACGAAAGGGGCCATCTTCAAACTAGCTTGATAGCTGTTGTTGTAAGAGAACTCTGCGTAAGGCAAATTGTCGTCCCAACTAGATCCATAGTCTAGCGCACAAGCTCTCAACATGTCCTCCAGAATCTGATTGACTCTCTCAGTCTGTCCATCTGTCTGCGGGTGAAAGGCTGTACTGAACTCTAGTCTGGTTCCCAAAGTCTCATGCAACTGATTCCAAAACTTTGAGGTAAACTAGGTTCCTCTCTGATACAATGGTCCTCGGAACTCCATGCAGACTTACAATCCTAGTCATGTAAATCGTTGCCAACTTAGCACTGGTGTAAGTGGTCTTCACTGGGATGAAATGAGCTACCTTCGTCAAACGATTGACTACAACCCATATCGAGTCATAGCCTGAACGAGTCCTGGGCGATCCCGTGATAAAGTCCATGCCTAGTTTATCCCACTTCCATTCGGGTATCGGCAATGGCTGTAACAATCCTGCTGGCTTCTGATGTTCTGCCTTCACTCTCTGACATACATCACAAACTGATACATACTCCGCAATATCCTTCTTCATTCCGGTCCACCAGAAACTATCCTTCAAATCTAGATACATCTTGTATTTCCTGGGTGAATCGAATACGGTGAATCGTGGGCCTCTTGCAGAATCAACTTCCTGATCTCCGGACCATTTGGCACATATACGCGGTCTTCAAACCATAGGGTATCGTGCTCCTCCTCACGAAATCCCTTAGCTTTTCCTTTGCTCATCCTCACTTTTATCTCAACAATCTCCTTGTCCGTCTTCTGAGCTTCCCTGATCTTATCCATCAAAGTAGACTGAATCTCCAATGTTGTTACATAACCCCTCGAAACTATTTCCAAACATAGCTCACGAAGATACTCTGCTAACTCCTTGGGTAACTCTCCGGTCACGAGTGTATTGACATGACTCTTGCGGCTCAATGCATCGGCTACTATGTTAGCCTTTCCGGGATGATAATGCAACTTCATATCGTAATCCTTGATGAGCTCCAACCATCCCCTTTGCCTGAGATTCAACTCCTTCTGCATGAAGATGTACTTCAAACTCTTGTGATCCGTGTACACCTCACAATGGTTTCCGATGAGAAAATGTCTCCATGTCTTCAACGCGTGCACTACGGCTGCTAACTCCAAATCATGAGTAGCATAATTCAACTCATGGGGTTTAAGCTGTCATGAGGCATAAGATACAACTCTTCCCTCCTGCATAAGCACTGCTCCAAGTCCTCGATGAGAAGCGTCGCAATACACCTGGTAATCCTTGTGTTGATCTGGAAGAATCAACACTGGAGTTGTAACCAAGCATTTCTTCAACTCTTGAAAACTGGCCTCACATTCCTCAGTCCATTTAAACTTAGTGTCCTTCTTCAACAACTCTGTCATGGGCTTTGCAATCTTCAAGAAATTCTCAATGAACCTCCGATAGTCTCCTGCGAGTCCAAGAAAACTCCGGATCTCTCCAACTAACGTGGGTGCTTCCCAATTTGTCACAGTGACAACATTGGTAGGGTCTACGGCTATTCCTTCTCCAGATATAACATGTCCGAGGAATCCAACTTCCTTCAACCAAAACTCACACTTGCTGAACTTGGCATATAGTTGATGTTCTCTGAGTTTCCCAAGTACCAGTCGCAAATGCTCCTTATGCTCCTCTTCATTCTTCGAGTAGACCAAAATATCATCAATGAACACTACAACGAACTTATCCAAAAACTGCATAAACACCTTGTTCATCATGTTCATAAAATAGGTAGGTGTGTTAGTCAAACCAAATGACATAACAGTATACTCATATAGCCCGTACCTTGTGGTAAAAGTTGTCTTAGGTATATCCCGCTCTCGAATCTTCATCTGGTGGTACCCTGATCATTGATCGATCTTGGAAAACACCTTAGCTCCTTGCAGCTGATCAAACAAATCATTGATCATGGGTAGTGGGTACTTGTTCTTGATCGTGACCTCATTCAATCCTCGATAATCAACAACCATCCTCAACGATCCATCCTTCTTCTCCACTAGAAGTACTGGTGATCCCCAAGGTGACGAGCTTGGGCGAATATATCCTTTATCCAGTAACTCCTTAACCTGCTTCTTAATTTCCTCTAAATCCTTAGCGGGCATCCGGTACGGTCTCTTAGATATTGGCCTTGTGCCTAGAAAAAGCTCAATCAAAAACTCGATGTCCCTATTTGGTGGCATGCCTGGCAACTCTTCTAGAAATACATCCGGGAAATCCTTTATGACTGGTACTTCCTCCTGTACAACTCCTGATAAGGAATTCACTTGAGTCCTATTCGGCACATGCCGGGATACATACTTGATCCTTCTTCCTTCTGGGGTGGTAAGCAAAATCGACTTACTGGCGCAGTCAATGTTCCCTCCATACTTCGATAACCAATCCATGCCTAATATCACATCCAATCCTTGTGACTCCAATACTATTAGGTCTGAGGGAAACAGGTAGTTAACAATCCTTAATGGTAACCGATCACACCATAGGCTAGCCATATACTCTACTCCTGGCGAGGTTACTAACATGGGTGTCCTAAGGGCTTGGGTTGGAAGTTTAAACTTATCCACAAATCCCCTTGATATGTATGAATGCAATGCACCAGTATCAAAAAGAACGATTGCAGTAAATGACTTAATCATAAACTTACCTATTACTGCATAGGGTTGTGCTTCAACCTCCTCCACGCTAACGTGGTTCACTTGTCCCCTGTTGAAAGGGTTGGGCTTCTTCCCAGAGCTTCCATTGTCATTTCCATTGTTTGCTTCAGAACATTCTGTGGCATAATGTCCATTCTTCCCGCACTTGAAACAAGTAATGTGACTTAGATCCTTCTTGGCGGGTGTTGCTGGGTTGGTATGGTTTTGGCCGTTGCTTCCTCCATTACCATTTCCATTCCTGGGGCCTCTATGGTTGTGCGAAATCCCTCCACTGTGATTGTGACCTCCATGGTTATGTTGAAGGGGTCCTCCCGAGTTTGGGGTAAAACGGGGTCTTTGCTAAGCTCCAGAATTATACTTCCCGTGTCCATACTTCCTCTTGCGGTTGTCAATCTGCTGCTGCTTCCCTTCAATCATGAGAGCTCTATCTACCAACTATTGGTAGTTATTAAATGTTGCTACCATCAACTGCATGCTCAGCTCATCATTCAGTCCTTCCAGAAATTTCTCCTATTTAGCTGCATCCGTAGCAACGTCATCTGGGGCATAACGTGCTAGCTTACTAAAGTCATCCACATACTAGCCAATGATGCGTCCTCCTTGGCGTAAGTTGCGAAAATCGCGCTTCTTCATGGCCATAGCTCCTGCTGAGACATGGGCAGTGCGAAAGGCCTGCTGAAACTGGTCCCATGTAACAGTGTCGATGGGATAGGTGACAGTGTAATGAAGGAAATATGCCCTAGAGGCAATAATAAATTTATTATTTATTTCCTTATATCATGATAAATGTTTATTATTCGTGCTAGAATTGTATTAACCGGAAACGTAATACATATGTGAATACATAGACAAACAAAATGTCACTAGTATGCCTCTACTTGACTAGCTCATTAATCAAAGATGGTTAAGTTTCCTAGCCATTGACACGGGTTGTCATTTGATTAATGGGATCACATCATTAGGAGAATGATGTGATTGACTTGACCCATTCCGTTAGCTCAGCATCCGATCATTTAATATGTTGCTATTACTTTCTTCATCACTTATACATGTTCCTATGACTATGAGATTATGCAACTCCCGTTTACCGGAGGAACACTTTGTGTGCTACCAAACATCACAACGTAACTGGGTGATTATAAAGGTGCTCTACAGGTGTCTCCGAAGGTACTTGTTGGGTTGGCGTATTTCGAGATTAGGATTTGTCACTCAGATTGTCGGAGAGGTATCTCTAGGCCCTCTCGGTAATGCACATCACTTAAGCCTTGCAAGCATTGCAATTAATGAGTTAGTTGCAGGATGATGTATTACGGAACGAGTAACGAGACTTGCCGGTAACGAGATTGAACTAGGTATTGAGATACCGACGATCGAATCTCGGGCAAGTAACATACCGATGATAAAGGGAACAACGTACGTTGTTATGCGGTCTGACCGATAAAGATCTTCGTAGAATATGTGGGAGCCAATATGAGCATCCAGGTTCCGCTATTGGTTATTGACCGGCGACGTGTCTCGGTCATGTTTACATAGTTCTCGAACCCGTAGGGTCCGCACGCTTAACGTTTCAATGACAGTTATATTATGAGTTTATATGTTTTGATGTACCGAAGGTTGTTCAGAGTCCCGGATGTGATCACGGACATGACGAGGTGTCTCAAAATGGTCGAGACATGAAGATTGATATATTGGAAGCCTATGTTTGGATATCGGAAGTGTTCCGGGTGAAATCGGGATTTTACCGGAGTACCGGGAGGTTACCGGAACCCCCTGGGAAGTTAATGGGCCATAGTGGGCCTTAGTGGAAGAGAGGAGAGGCGGCCAGGGCAAGGGCCATGCGCCCCTCCCCCCTAGTCCGAATAGGACAAGGAGAGGGGGGCGGCGCCCCCCATTTTTCCTTCTTCTCCTCCACTTTCCCCCCAAGTCCTAATCCAAATAGGAAAAAGGGAGGGAGTCCTACTCCCGGTGGGAGTAGGACTCCTCCTGGCGCGCCCACTCCTGGCCAGCCGCACCCCCCTTGCCCCTTTATATACGGGGGCAGGGGGCACCCTAGAGACACAACAATTGATCAGTTGATCTTTTAGCCGTGTGCGGTGCCCCCTCCACCATAGTCCACCTCGATAATACTCTAGCGGTGCCTAGGCGAAGCCCTGCGTCGGTAGAACATCATCATCGTCACCACACCGTCGTGCTGACAAAACTCTTCCTAAACACTCGGCTGGATCGGAGTTCGAGGGACGTCATCGGGCTGAACGTGTGCTGAACTCGGAGGTGCCGTGCATTCGGTACTTGACCAGTTAGATCGTGAAGACGTACGACTACATCAACCGCACTGTGCTAACGCTTTCGCTTTCAGTCTACGAGGGTACATGGACAACACTCTTCCCTCTCGTTGTTGTGCATCACCATGATCTTGCATGTGCGTAGGAATTTTTTTGAAATTACTACGTTCCCCAACAGTGGCATCCGAGCCTGGTTTTATGCGTAGATGTCATATGCACGAGTAAAATACAAGTGAGTTGTGGGCGATATAAGTCATACTACTTACCAGCATGTCGTACTTTGGTTTGGTGGTATTGTTGGATGAAGAGGCCCGGACCGACATTACGCGTACTCTTACGTGAGACTGGTTTTACCGACGTGCTTTGCACACAGGTGGCTGGCGGGTGTCAGTTTCTCCAACTTTAGTTGAACCGAGTGTGGCTACGCCCGGTCCTTGCGAAGGTTTAAACAGCACCAACTTGACAAACTATCGTTGTGGTTTTGATGCGTAGGTAAGAACGGTTCTTGCTAAGCCCATAGCAGCCACGTAAAATTTGCAACAACAAAGTAGAGGACGTCTAACTTGTTTTTGCAGGGCATGTTGTGATGTGATGTGGTCAAGACATGATGCTAAATTTTATTGTATGAGATGATCATGTTTTGTAACCGAGTTATCGACAACTGGCAGGAGCCATATGGTTGTCGCTTTATTGTATGCAATGCAATCGCCCTATAATGCTTTTACTTTATCACTAAGCGGTAGCGATAGTCATAGAAGCATAAGATTGGCGAGACGACAACGATGCTACGATGGAGATCAAGGCGCGCGCCGGTGACGATGGTGATCATGACGGTGCTTCGGAGATGGAGATCACAAGCACAAGATGATGATGGCCATATTATATCACTTATATTGATTGCATGTGATGTTTATCTTTTATGCATCTTATCTTGCTTTGATTGACGGTAGCTATGGGAGTCCTGGATTAGGGGGTCTCCGGACATCCGGATTATATCCTTGTTGGACTATGAAGATACAAGATTAAAGACTTCATCTCGTGTCTGGATGGGACTCTACTTGGCGTGGAAGGCAAGCTAGGCAATACGGATATGGATATCTCCTCCTTTGTAACCGACCTTGTGTAACCCTAACCCTCTTCGGTGTCTATATAAACCGGAGGGTTTTAGTCCGTAGGACAACTACAACTACAACAGACAATCATACCATAGGCTAGCTTCTAGGGTTTATCCCCTCCGATCTCGTGGTAGATCTACTCTTGTACTAACCATATCATCAATATTAATCAAGCAGGACGTAGGGTTTTACCTCCATCAAGAGGGCCCGAACCTGGGTAAAACATTGTGTCCCCTGCCTCCTGTTACCATCCGCCTTAGATGCACAGTTCGGGACCCCCTACCCGAGATCCGCCGGTTTTGACACCGACATTGGTGCTTTCATTGAGAGTTCCTCTGTGTCGTCGCCGTTAGGCTTGATGGCTCCTACTATCATCGATGGCGATGCAGTCCAAGGTGAGACTTTTCTCCCCAGACAGATCTTCGTGTTCGGCGGCTTTGCACTGCGAGCCAATTCGCTTGGCCATCTGGAGCAGATTGAAAGTTACGCCCCTGGCCACCAGGTCAGGTTTGGAAGCTTAAACTACACGGCCAATATCCGTGGAGACTTGATCTTCGACGGATTCGAGCCTCTGCCTTGTGCGTCACGCGGTCACGATGAGTACGATTTAGCTCTACCATCGGATAGTGTTCAAGAGATCGCACAGGCAGCCGCTCCGACCCTCAATTCGGAGCCAGGTGCGCCTTCCGCGGATGGGTGGATGGACCCTGCCATGGAGGCCTTACCCTCAACGGCGATCGAGCCAAACATCGACCTTACCTTGCACGAGAGCTGTGCTGTTAAACTGCTGGATCCTTCTCCGGCCACGGACTCCGAACCGCCTGCGCCTGTTCCTGTCGAATCCGATTGGGCGCCGATTATGGAGTTTACCTCCGCGGATATTTTTCAGCACTCGCCCTTTGGCGACATACTGAACTCATTAAGGTCTCTCTCCTTGTCAGGAGGATCCTGGCCGAACTATGTCCGGCAGGACTGGGATGCGGACGACGAAGAAATTCGAGGCCCACCCACCACCCACTTAGTAGCCACTGTCGATGACTTAACTGACATGCTCGACTTCGACTCCGAAGACATCGACGGTATGGACGACGATGCGGGAGGCGAAGAGGAACCACCGCCCACAGGGCACTGGACAGCCACCTCATCATACGATATATACATGGTGGATACACCCAAAGAAGGCAATGGCGACGAGATAGCGGAGGATGACCCCTCCAAGAAGCAACCCAAGCGCCGACGTCAGCGGCGCCGCTCTAAGTCCCGCCAAAGCAAAAGTGGTGATACCGGCACAGGAGATAATAATACTCCGGATAGTGCCGAAGACAACAACAATCCCCTCCAGCAAGATTTAGAGCAGGAGGATGGAGGAGCCAGCCCTCCTGAGAGAGCGGCAGATGGAGAAGAGGAGGATGATAATTACATGCCCCCCTCCGAAGACGAGGAAAGCTTCGGCGACGGCGAATTCACTGTGCCAGAGGATCCCGTCGAACAAGAGCGATTCAAACACCGGCTTATTGCCACGGCAAATAGCCTTAAGAAAAAGCAGCAGCAGCTTCAAGCTGATCAGGATCTGCTAGCTGACAGATGGACTGAAGTCCTCGCGGCCGAGGAATATAAACTCGAGCGCCCCTCCAAGAGTTACCCAAAGTGCAGGTTGCTACCCCGACTGGAGGAAGAAGCGTATGATACGGCTGATCGGCCACCTCGTGGCCGCGATAGAGAGGCATTCTAGCCAAAAACTCAGCCTCCACCCCGACGCCATTCAAATAAAAAGGCATGGGGAGATACGCCAGACCTGCGAGACATATTGGAGGACAAAGCAAAGCATGCAAGATCGATCTACGGATCACGAGGGCGCGCCACTCTGCGAGACGATAAACGTCACGCCGGATACAGTAAAAGCAAATCCGGCCGGGCCGAACACAGCGGGCAAGACCCATTCGAGCTGCGTCGCGATATAGCCCAATACAGAGGCGCCGCACACCCCTTATGCTTCACAGACGAAGTAATGGATCATCAAATCCCAGAAGGTTTCAAACCTGTAAATATTGAATCATACGACGGCACAACAGATCCCGCAGTATGGATCGAGGATTTCCTCCTCCACATCCACATGGCCCGCGGTGATGACTTACACGCCATCAAATACCTCCCACTAAAGCTCAAGGGACCAGCGCGGCATTGGCTTAACAGCTTGCCAGCCGAGTCCATCAGCTGTTGGGAAGATCTGGAAGCCGCATTCCTCGACAACTTTCAGGGCACTTATGTGCGGCCACCAGATGCCGATGACTTGAGCCACATAATTCAGCAGCCAGAAGAATCGGCCAGGCAATTCTGGACTCGGTTCCTAACAAAGAAAAATCAAATTGTCGACTGTCCGGATGCAGAGGCCCTAGCGGCTTTCAAACACAACATCCGCGACGAATGGCTAGCCCGACACCTTGGTCAGGAAAAGCCGAAATCTATGGCAGCCCTCACGACACTCATGACCCGCTTTTGTGCGGGAGAAGACAGCTGGCTGGCTCGCAGTAATAACATATCAAAGAACCATGGTACTTCGGATACCAAGGACGGCAATAGCAGGTCACATCGCAACAAACATAAGCACCGCATTAACAGCGATAATACCGAGGATACGGCAGTCAATGCCGGATTCAAAGACTCTAAACCCGGTCAGCGGAAAAAGCCATTCAAACAAAGTACGCCGGGTCCGTCCAGCTTGGACCGTATACTCGATCGCTCGTGTCAAATACACGGCACCCTAGACAAGCCAGACAATCACAACAACAGGGATTGTTGGGTGTTCAAGCAGGCCGGCAAGTTAATTGCCGAAAACAAGGACAAGGGGCCACATAGCGATGACGAGGAGGAGCCCCGGCAGCCACACACCGGAGGACAGAAGAGGTTTCCCCCACAAGTGCGGACGGTGAACATGATATACGCAACCCACATCCCCAAGAGGGAGCGGAAGCGTGCGCTCAGGGACGTATATGCATTGGAGCCAGTCGCCCCAAAGTTCAACCCATGGTCCTCCTATCCGATCACTTTCGATCGCAGGGACCATCCCACTAGTATCCGTCATGGCGGATTCGCCGCACTGGTTCTGGACCCAATCATTGACGGATTTCACCTCACTCGAGTCCTTATGGATGGCGGCAGCAGCCTGAACCTGCTTTATCAGGACACAGTGCGCAAAATGGGTATAGACCCCTCAAGGATCAAACCCACAAAAACGACCTTTAAGGGCGTCATTCCAGGCGTAGAGGCCCATTGCACAGGCTCAATTACACTGGAAGTGGTCTTCGGATCCCTGGATAACTTCCGAAGCGAAGAGTTAATCTTCGATATAGTCCCGTTCCGCAGTGGTTATCATGCACTGCTCGGGCGAACCGCATTTGCGAGATTCAATGCGGTACCGCATTATGCATACCTCAAGCTCAAGAAGCCAGGACCTCACGGGGTTATTACAGTCAATGGAAACACAGAGCGCTCTCTCCGAACAGAGGAGCACACTGCGGCCCTCGCAGCAGAAGCGCAAAACAGCCTCTCAAGGCAATCTACCAATTCGGCGTTTTAAGGCCCGGACACCTTCAAGCGCGCTCGGAGCAATCGGCAAATAGACCGCCTAGCGCGATCTGAGCTCGCGTAGCAATGCGGCCCCCACCCTAGTCCCAGCCAAACGGCGAAACTCGTGCCACGCGTACATAATTACACATTAAAAATACCATGGGCACAGGTGGGGAGGGGGCACACTGCGGCACGCCCCAAGACGCGGCTTAAACCACACTAGGGGCTTCCCGTTTGGTTATTTTTCTCTTTTTCAGGACCTTAATCTCTGGAAACCCTGTCCGGCAGCACTATTGCCGAACACACGATGCAGCAACCAAGGAGGCAGACAACTACGTCACACCACGGAATTCCCAGGTAGATTACAATAACGAGCGAAATATTTGATTTAATACTATTCTTGAGCTTGCCCTTAGAAGGGACATAGTCCCACTCTTTGCTTATCGTACTATCTGTATCATTCTGCTTTAACGCACCTTTTTGAATAAACAATGCATAACATCACGACTATTATTGCATTCTTGTTATATATATATGTGTGTGTGTTCACTAACGACACCTTGCAACCGTACACTTTGGTACGGCCAATACACCAGGGGCTTACTTACCCCACAATATGGTGTGAAAAGTCCGAACACTTTCACAAGTGCGGCACCCCGAACTTATAGCATTATATGCATCAGCTCCGAATCATGTCTTTGGTCAAATGTTGGGTTTGCCCGGCTCCTATGTTTTGGTACCTTACGTTCCGCTCTATCGGCTAAGGTAGCACTAGGAGAACTACTGTGATTGTGCCCCGGTTCTGCCGGGCTTAGCACCTCAGTAGAGAAAGCTAAAACTGGCTGTCATGATAAGGCGAGAGACTGGTCGCTGTTCGGCAAGGTTTTCGAGTCCCTAAAGACTTATGCCGCTTAGAGCGAGGGGCCGGCCCTGTCCGGCTTAAAGGCGTGTATCGCGCCCCGAATTCGGCCTTCCGAATACCAGGGGCTTCGCCGAAATTTAAAATTATAGAATTCTATGGCTAAGTGAGAGTGATAAAGCATTATTAGTCCGGTTGCCTTGTTCGTTGTGCTAAGCACCTCCCTCGAAGGACCCAAATATGGGAGCAAGAGTGCTCAGGTTTATCCCGAACACCCCAGCACTCGTGGCATGGGGACAGAAGCCGAGGACTAGCCATCTCTCAGATTGGATAAACGGCCAAACAGAAGGTAATATTTTAAATTCACACAAGCGTTGCATAGAGCATAAGAAACAAGTTTTCATCATACAGGATCACACGAGCAAGTTTACTCAAATATTACATCCTTGGAACATTCGTCCGCTACAAGACAGGCACCCTTCAGGACACCCTCATAATAAATTTTGGGGGTGCGATGTTCTTTTCCCTGCGGCGGCCCTTCCTTGATCAGCTTCATGGCGTCTAGCTTGGCCCACTGCACCTTCACATGGGCGAAAGCCCGGTGTGCACCTTCGATGCAGATGGACCGCTTGACGACCTCCAGCCGTGGGCAGGCATCCACAAGCCGCCTCACCAGGCCGAAGTAGCTGTTAGGAAGGACGTCGCCAGGCCACAACCGGACTATAAGCCCCTTCATGGCCTGTTCGGCCGCCTTGTGCAGCTCGACCAGCTGCTTTAGCTGGTCGCTCAGAGGCATCGGGTGTTCGGTCCCAGTATACTAAGACCGGAATAGCTTCTCCGTTGAGCTTCCCTCCTCGGCCTGGTAAAACTGTGCGGCATCCGACACGCTGCGGGGCAAATCTATGAATGCTCCTGGAGAGCTCCGAATTTGGGTAAGTAATCGGTAATTTACTTTCGCATGCTTGCTTTGCATATAGAATGCCTTACCCGTCGCTATTTTCTTCATCGCGTCAATCTCCTGGAGGGCCTTTTGGGCCTCGGCCTTGGCACTCTTTGCGCTCTCGAGGGCCGCAGCAAGCTCTGACTCTCGCGTCTTCAAGTCAAGCTCCAACGCCTCATGCTTCGTCACGAGAGCCTGAAGCTCTTGCTGCACCTCGCCCACACGAGCCTCTTGTTTTTCCCGCTCGGTGCGCTCCTTGGCCGCTTTCTCTTCGTCCTTGGTTAGTGCTTGGTTCAGGGTCGCCACCTCGGTCGTGGCCCCTGGCAGATGTACGATGATCCTGTCATTTTGCAATCGCGTCTTTTTTATATATATACATATCTATAGACAGGGTATTACTTACCCTTGTTCTCCTCGAGCTGCCTCTTGGCAAGGCCGAGCTCTTTCTTGGACCCTTCGAGGTCCTGCTTCAGTACGGCAACCTCCGCAGTCAGTGCGGCGGACGCCAGCAGCGAGGCCTGCATACGCATATTGACATACTTATATTAGACTCCTGCGATATTATTTGATCCTCTGTTCGGCTTTTCTTTGTGAACACCGAACAAAGCATCAGGGGCTACTATCTATGCGGTAATATTTTTCCTATATTTTAAAACACTTACCTCAAAGCCTGTTAGAAGGCTGGCACAGGCTTCAGTCAATCCGCTCTTGGCGGACTGAACCTTCTGGACCACCGCACTCATAATAGTATGGTGCTCCTCGTCGATGGAAGCGCTGCGAAGCGCTTCCAGCAGATTGTCCGGCGCCTCTGGATGGACAGAGGTCACCGGCACAGGCGTCTTGCCCCTCTTGGAAGGAGGCCGCCTGCCCGAGCCCGGAACCACTGGAGGTTCCGGCGCGGTGTTCGGCTGAGGGCCGAACTCGGAGCTCTCAGGGGCCTTGTCCCCTCGGCTCCCAGAGTCCGGGAGGCCGCCTTGAGGTGCCTCTGGGACTATCTCCCCTCAACCCGATGCCTCATGAGATAGCACCTCGGCATCGTCCGCAGGATGAGGGGAGGTGGCGGTTGGGACTGGATCGCTATCCATGTCCGACGAGCCCAGGGAGCCGTCTGATGATACATCGATACTGGCTCGTGGCGGCCTGCATAATCATGTTCGGCGTTAGGGAAAGCAGTGCGACAAAGGAATCTACGAGTTACTCTGGTATCCGAATACTTACGATCTCCCCAGGGGCTTGGCCCTGGGCAACCACTCGTCTTCGTCTTCATCGGCGGCGGTGGAGCTGTCCGGAAGGAGAGTCCTTCCCTTCTTGGACCCTTCGGCCCCCCTAGTTGGGACGGCCTTCCTTTTCTTGTCTCCCCCGCCTGGAGGGGGAGCATCTTCTTCTTCCTCCTCGTCTTCGGGGGAGGAGTGTGCCGCAGAGTTATCGGACGATGAGTCCGATAACACCTGGCGCCGGGAACTCTTTCGGGTTCCCTTGGCCTTCTTGGTCTTCTCCGGCACCTTGTAAGGAGCCGGAGTCAGCATCTCCGTCAGGAGAGCGCCCGCAGTGTCTTCGGGCAAAGGGGCCGGACAGTTAATCTGCCCCGACGTCTCCACCCAGTCCTGTCAAAGGCATGGAGATTAGACCCCGCACATGATTAAGCTAGGGGAAATAAATGTCCTACGGGACGTATTGAACTCACCGAACGCGCTAGGTGCTTTGCGCTTAGTCCACGGTCCTCGGTGAGAGAAGGAGGGACCTCGGCGCCCTTGAACAGCACCTTCCAGACGTCCTTGTGCTTCGTATCAAAGAGCTCGCTCAGAGTCTGGTGCCGGGCCGGGTCGAACTCCCACAAGTTAAAATCCCATTGTTTACACGGGAGGATCCGGGGGATGAGCATAACCTGGACTATGTTGACAAGCTTGAGCTTCTTGCTTGCCATACTCCGGATACATTTCTGAAGTCCATCCAGCTCCACCGATGAACCCCACGACAAGCCCTTCTCTTTCCAGGAAGTGAGCCGTGTAGGGAATCCAGATCGAAACTCAGGGGTTGCCGCCCATTTGGCGCCGCGCGGCTCGGTGATGTAGAACCAGGCCGATTGCCATCCCTTTATGGTCTCCATGAAGGAGCCTTCAAGCCATATAACGTTGGGCATCTTGCCCACCATGGCTCCACCACATTCTGATTGTTGGCCTCGTACTACCTTCGGCTTGATATTGAAGGTCTTTAACCAAAGGCCGAAGTGGAGCCGGATGCGGAGGAAAGCCTCACACACGACGATGAACGCCGAAATGTTGAGGACGAAGTTCGGGGCCAGATCATGAAAGTCCAGCCCGTAGTAGAACATGAGACCACGGACGAATGGATGGAGGGGAAACCCCAGTCCGCGGAGGAAGTGGTGGAGGAAAACTACCCTCTCGTGAGGTTGCGGGGTAGGGACGATCTGCCCCACAGCGGGCAGCCGATGCACGATATTCGCGGCTAAGTATCCAGCTCCGCGCGGCTTCTTGATGTCTCCCTCCGTGACGGAGGAGACCATCCACCTGCCTCCCGCTCCAGACATGGTTGGAGAAGGTTGAGCTGGGAAGTGTGGACTTGGGCGCTAGAGCTTGAGTGTGCGAAAACGGATGAGCAAAGGAGGAAGAAGGCGTGGATGAAAAGGTGAATCCTTATCCCTTTATATGGGCGGACGAAACTAAGCGTCCCCACTAGCCTGGTAAAACTCGCTTATCCCCCAAGCGCCGTAATCGATGGCGCGGTTGGGTTACCCATGCCCGTATTAATGAGAATCCCGTGATAAGGGGACACGATCTCTGCTTTGACAAGACGTGTCAAAAAACTGCCTCGCGTTATGTGCAGGGCTAGTTAAAGGAAACAGTTCGAATAATCACCGGGCCATGGCATAATGTCGTGTTGCCAAAACAAGTCAGCAAATTATATTTGTGAAAATATTATTCTCTCTATGGTGGTATGTGGAACTTATTTTGCAGGGTCGGACACTATCCTTGTATTCAAATTTTTCTGTGATGTATTCGGAGAAGGAAACCGCCTTGCAATGCCGAAGACAATACTGCGCGCCGGACTCATCGTCATTGAAGCCTGGTTCAGGGGCTACTGAGGGAGTCCTGGATTAGGGGGTCTCCGGACAACCGGATTATATCCTTTGGCCAGACTGTTGGACTATGAAGATACAAGATTAATGACTTCGTCTCGTGTCCGGATGGGACTCTACTTGGCGTGGAAGGCAAGCTAGGCAATATGGATATGGATATCTCCTCCTTTGTAACCGACCTTGTGTAACCCTAACTCTCTTCGGTGTCTATATAAACCAAAGGGTTTTAGTCCGTAGGACAACAACAACTACAACAAACAATCATACCATAGGCTAGCTTCTAGGGTTTAGCCTCTCCGATCTCATGGTAGTTTTCTCTTGTACTACCCATATCATCAATATTAATCAAGGAGGACATAGGGTTTTACCTCCATCAAGAGGGCCCGAACCTGGTAAAACATTGTGTCCCCTGCCTCCTGTTACCATCCGCCTTAGACACACAGTTTGGGACCCCGTACCCGAGATCCGCCGGTTTTGACACCGACAGTAGCATTATAAGATGATACCTCACTAAATTATCAAAGTATAAGTGTTCTCCCTGAGTATGCACCGTTGCGGAAGTTCTTCGTGCTGAGACACCACGTGATGATCGGGTGTGATAGGCTCTACGTTCAAATACAATGGGTGCAAAACAGTTGCACACGCAGAATACTCAGGTTAAACTTGATGAGCCTAGCATATAACAGATATGGCCTCGGAACACGGAGACCGAAAGGTCGAGCGTGAATCATATAGTAGATATGATCAACATAGTGATGTTCACCATTGAAACTACTCCATATCACGTGATGATCGGACATGGTTTAGTTGATTTGGATCACGTGATCACTTAGAGGATTAGAGGGATGTCTATCTAAGTGGGAGTTCTTAAGTAATATGATTAATTGAACTTAAATTTATCATGAACTTAGTACCTGATAGTATCTTGCTTGTCTATGTTGATTGTAGTTAGATGGCCATGTTGTTGTTCCGTTGAATTTTAATGCGTTCCTTGAGAAAGCAAAGTTGAAAGATGATGGTAGCAATTACACGGACTGGGTCCGTAACTTGAGGATTATCCTCATTGTTGCTCAGAAGAATTACGTCCTGGAAGCACCGCTGAGCGCCAGGCCTGCTGCCGATGCAACTGACGACGTTAAGAACGTCTGGCAGAGCAAAGCTGATGACTACTCGATAGTTCAATGTGCCATGCTTTACGGCTTAGAACCGGGACTTCAACGACATTTTGAACGTCATGGAGCATATGAGATGTTCCAAGAGTTGAAGTTAATATTTCAAGCAAATGCCCAGATTGAGAGATATGAAGTCTCCAATAAGTTCTACAGCTGCAAGATGGAGGAGAATAGTTCTGTCAGTGAGCATATACTCAAGATGTCTGGGTACTGCAATCACTTGATTCAACTAGGAGTTAATCTTCCAGATGATAGCATCATTGACAGAATTCTCCAATCACTGCCACCAAGCTACAAGAGCTTCATGATGAACTATAATATGCAAGGGATGGATAAGACAATTCCCGAGCTCTTTGCAATGCTAAAGGCTGCGAAGGTAGAAATCAAGAAGGAGCATCAAGTGTTGATGGTCAATAAGACCACCAGTTTCAAGAAAAAGGGCAAAGGGAAGAAGAAGGGGAACTTCAAGAAGAACAGCAAGCAAGTTGCTGCTCAGCAGAAGAAACCCAAGTCTGGACCTAAGCCTAAGACCGAGTGCTTCTACTGCAAGCAGACTGGTCACTGGAAGCGGAACTGCCCCAAGTATTTGGCAGATAAGAAGGATGGCAAGGTGAACAAAGGTATATGTGATATACATCTTATTGATGTGTACCTTACTAATGCTCGCAGCAGCACCTGCGTATTTGATACTGGTTCTGTTGCTAATATTTGCAACTCGAAACAGGGGCTACGGAATAAGCGAAGATTGTCTAAGGACGAGGTGATGATGCGCGTGGGAAATGGTTCCAAAGTCGATGTGATCGCAGTCGACACGCTACCTCTACACTTCAGGATTAGTATTAGACCTAAATAATTGTTATTTGGTGCCAGCATTGAGCATGAACATTATATCTGGATCTTGTTTGATGCGAGATGGTTATTCATTTAAATCAGAGAATAATGGTTGTTCTATTTATATGAGTAATATCTTTTATGGTCATGCACCCTTGAAGAGTGTGGTCTATTTTTGTTGAATCTCGATAGTAGTGATACACATATTCATAATATTGAGGCCAAAAGATGCAGACTTGATAATGATAGTGCAACTTATTTGTGGCACTGCCGTTTAGGTCATATCGGTGTAAAGCGCATGACGAAACTCCATACTGATGGACTTATGGAACCACTTGATTATGAATCACTTAGTACTTGCGAACCGTGCGTCATGGGCAAGATGACTAAAACGCCGTTCTCCGGTACTATAAAGAGAGCAATAGATTTGTTGGAAATCATACATACATATGTATGTGGTCCGATGAATGTTGAGGATCGTGGCGGATATCGTTATTTTCTCACCTTCATAGATGATTTAAGCAGATATGGGTATATCTACTTAATGAAACATAAGTCTGAAACATTTGAAAAGTTCAAAGAATTTTAGAGTGAAGTTGAAAATCATCGTAACAAGAAAATAAAGTTTCTACGATCTGATCGTGGAGGAGAATATTTGAGTTATGAGTTTGGTCTTCATTTGAAACAATGTGGAATAATTTCGCAACTCACGCCACCCGAAACACCACAGCGTAATGGTGTGTCCGAACGTCGTAATCGTACTTTACTAGATATGGTGCGATCTATGATGTCTCTTAGTGATTTACCGCTATCATTTTGGGGTTATGCTTTAGAGACGGCCGCATTCACGTTAAATAGGGCACCATCGAAATCCGTTGAGACGACGCCTTATGAACTGTGGTTTGGCAAGAAACCAAAGTTGTCGTTTCTGAAAGTTTGGGGCTGCGATGCTTATGTGAAAAAGCTTCAACCTGATAAGCTCGAACCCAAATCGGAGAAATGTGTCTTCATAGGATACCCAAAGGAGACTATTGGGTACACCTTCTATCACAGATCCGAAGGCAAGACTTTTGTTGCTAAATTCAGAGTTTTTCTAGAGAAGGAGTTTCTCTCGAAAGAAGTGAGTGGGAGGAAACTAGAACTTGATGAGGTAACTGTACCTACTCCCTTATTGGAAATTAGTTCATCGCAGAAACCGATTTCTGCGACACCTACACCAATTAGTGAGGAAGTTGATGATGATGATCATGAAACTTTAGATCAAGTTGTTGCTGAACCTCATAGGTCAACCAGAGTAAGATTCGCACCAGAGTGGTACGGTAAGCCTGTTCTGGAAGTTATGTTACTAGACCATGACGAACCTACGAATTATGAAGAAGCGATGGTGAGCCCAGATTCCGCAAAATGGCTTGAGGCCATGAAATCTGAGATGGGATCCATGTATGAGAACAAAGTGTGGACTTTGGTTGACTTGCCCGGTGATCGGCAAGCAATTGAGAATAAATGGATCTTCAAGAAGAAGACTGGCGCTGACGGTAATGTTACTGTCTATAAAGCTTGACTTGTTACAAAAGGTTTTCGACAAGTTCAAGGGATTGACTACGATGAGACCTTCTCACCCATAGCGGTGCTTAAGTCTGTTCGAATCATGTTAGCAATTGCCGCATTTTTTGATTATGAAATTTGGCAAATGGATGTCAAAACTGCATTCCTGAATGGATTTCTGGAAGAAGAATTGTATATGATGCAACTGGAAGGTTTTGTCGATCCAAAGGGAGCTAACAAAGTGTGCAAGCTCCAGCGATCCATTTATGGACTGGTGCAAGCCTCTCGGAGTTGGAATAAATGCTTTGATAGTGTGATCAAAGCATTTGGTTTTGTACAGACTTTTGGAGAATCCTGTATTTACAAGAAAGTGAGTGGGAGCTTTGTAGCATTTCTAATATTATATGTGGATGACATATTGTTGATTGGAAATGATATAGAATTTCTGGATAGCATAAAGGGCTACTTGAATAAGAGTTTTTCAATGAAAGACCTCGGTGAAGCTGCTTATATATTGGGCATCAAGATCTATAGAGATAGATCAAGACGCTTAATTGGACTTTCACAAAGCACATACCTTGAAAAAGTTTTGAAGAAGTTCAAAACGGATCAAGCAAAGAAAGGGTTCTTGCCTGTGTTACAAGGTGTGAAGTTGAGTCAGACTCAATGCCCGACCACTACAGAATATAGAGAGAAAATGAAAGATGTTCCCTATGCTTCAGCCATAGGCTCTATCATGTATGCAATGTTGTGTACCAGACCTGATGTGTGCCGTGATATAAGTCTAGCAGGGAGGTACCAAAGTAATCTAGGAGTGGATCACTGGACAGCGGTCAAGAACATCCTGAAATACCTAAAAAGGACTAAGGATATGTTTCTCATTTATGGAGGTGACAAAGAGCTCATCGTAAACGGTTACATTGATGAAAGCTTTGACACTGATCCGGACGATTCTAAATCGCAAACCGGATACGTATTTACATTGAACGGTGGAGCTGTCAGTTGGTGCAGTTCTAAACAAAGCGTCGTGGCGGATCTACAGGTGAAGCGGAGTACATAGCTGCTTCGGAAGCAGCAAATGAAGGAGTCTGGATGAAGGAGTTCATATCTGATCTAGGTGTCATACCTAGTCATCGGGTCCAATGAAAATCTTTTGTGACAATACTGGTGCAATTGCCTTGGCGAAGGAATCCAGATTTCACAAGAGAACTAAACACATCAAGAGACACTTCAATTCCATCTGGGATTTAGTCCAGGTGGGAGACAAAGAAATTTGCAAGATACATACGGATTTGAATGTTGCAGACCCGTTGACTAAGCCTCTTCCACGAGCAAAACATGATCAGCACCAAGGCTCCATGGGTGTTAGAATCATTATTGTGTAATCTAGATTATTGACTCTAGTGCAAGTGGGAGACTGAAGGAAATATACCCTAGAGGCAATAATAAAGTTATTATTTATTTCCTTATATCATGATAAATGTTTATTACTCATGCTAGAATTGTATTAACCGGAAACATAATACATATGTGAATACATAGACAAACAGTATGTCACTAATATGCCTCTACTTGACTAGCTCATTAATCAAAGATGGTTAAGTTTCCTAGCCATTGACATGGGTTGTCATTTAATTAACGGGACCACATCATTAGGAGAATGATGTGATTGACTTGACCCATTCCGTTAGCTTAGCACCCAATCGTTTAGTATGTTGCTATTGCTTTCTTCATCACTTATACATGTTCCTATGACTATGAGATTATGCAACTCCCGTTTACCGGAGGAACACTTTGTGTGCTACCAAACGTCACAATGTAACTGGGTGATTATAAAGGTGCTCTACAGGTGTCTCCGAAGGTACTTGTTGGGTTGGCGTATTTCAAGATAAGGATTTGTCACTCCGATTGTCGGAGAGGTATCTCTGGGCCTTCTCGATAATGCACATCACTTCAGCCTTGCAAGCATTGCGATTAATGAGTTAGTTGCGAGACGATGTATTACGGAACGAGTAAAGAGACTTGTCGGTAATGAGATTGAACTAGGTATTGAGATACCGACGATCGAATCTCGAGCAAGTAACATACTGATGACAAAGGGAACAACGTATGTTGTTATGTGGTCGGACCAATAAAGATCTTTGTAGAATATGTGGGAGCCAATATGAGCATCCAGGTTCCGCTATTGGTTATTGATCAGAGATGTGTCTCGGTCATGTCTACATAGTTCTCGAACCCGTAGGGTCCGCACGCTTAACGTTTCGATGACAGTTATATTATGAGTTTATATGTTTTGATGTACCGAAGGTTGTTCGGAGTCCCGGATGTGATCACGGACATGACAAGGAGTCTCGAAATGGTCGAGACATGAAGATTGATATATTGGAAGCCTATGTTTGGATATCAAAAGTGTTCCAGGTGAAATCAGGATTTTACCGGAGTACCGGGAGGTTACCGGAACCCCCCGGGAAGTTAATGGGCCATAGTGGGCCTTAGTGGAAGAGAGGAGAGGCGGCCAGAGCAAGGGCCGCGCACCCCTCCCCTTAGTCCGAATAGGACAAGGAGAGGGGGGCGGTGCCCCCCCTTTTTCCTTCTTCTCCTCCACTTTCCCCCCAAGTCCTAGTCCAACTAGGAAAAAGGGAGGGAGTCCTACTCCCGGTGGGAGTAGGATTCCTCCTGGCGCGCCCCTGTCCTGGCCGGCCGCACCCCCTTGCTCCTTTATATACGGGGGCAGGGGGCACCCTAGAGACACAACAATTGATCAGTTGATCTTTTAGCCGTGTGCGGTGCCCCCCTCCACCATAGTCCACCTCGATAATACTGTAGCGGTGCTTAGGCGAAGCCCTGCGTCGGTAGAACATCATCATCGTCACCACACTATCGTGCTGATGAAACTATCCCTCAACACTCGGCTGGATCGGAGTTTGAGGGACGTCATCGGGCTGAATGTGTGCTGAACTCGGAGGTGTCGTGCGCTCGGTACTTGATCGGTCGGATCGTGAAGACGTACGACTACATCAACCGCGTTGTGCTAACGCTTCCTCTTTCAGTCTACGAGGGTAGATGGACAACACTCTCCCCTATCGTTGTTGTGCATCACCATGATCTTGCGTGTGCGTAGGAATTTTTTGGAAATTACTACGTTCCCCAACATGTAATTCTCCCACCATGCTGCTGCGGGTCCATCAAGCTGATGTGTGGCAAAACGCACTCTTTCCGCATCTGTGCATCCTGCAGTGGTCAACTCCCTTCCAATCCTGCGAAGCCAATCATCTGTAACTATCGGCTCGGTGCTACTAGAGAACACCGGCGGATTCAGCCTTAGAAAACGGGCTAAGTGATCAACAGGTGGTGGTGGTGGTGGGTTGTTGTTATTGTTGTTGTTCCCCTGATTCTGATTATGGACTAGTATCTGCATCAAAGCATTCTGCTGCTGGATCAACTGGGTGAGCTCCGGTGCGAAAGCAAATCCATTGTCGCGTCTCGGAGGCATCTGATGGGTTTAGAAAAAGATGAGAAAACAGAATAGAATGGGGTCTAGGGGGGAAACACTACCCATATGCACATGAGACAAACACAATCATATCACTTCAATCAATTCAAACAAGGGCATACAATCGGTCTAACTATCGTTACAAAAGTGCTCGGACTATACTATTTACATGGTGGAATTCTACTACTGATATGGTGGTCGACTAGAAAAATTGATCGGTGGAAGACTCCATAATATCTACTCCCGCTTCATCAACCAAGTCATCATCGCTATCGTCAGGGTCCGAGTCGGTGTCGTCGATGATGATGTAGTTCTCCAGGCAAGTGGAATCATCATCTTCTCCTCCTGGCGCAGGGTCTCCCATGAATACTTCCAGCTTCCTCGTCAGATCGTCATTCTTCTCTATGAGTATCATCATTTCCTCCTCGTATCCATTGCGTGTAGACTTGAGTTCTTCCTCCAGCTCCGTGATCCTGGTCATTGCCTTCTTCAGATCTATCATGCCTGCGCTGTAACACCCTCGATGCGACTATAGCTCCCACGTGTCGAGGCACGACTTAGAGACATAATCGCATTGAAGGCATATGTCGCAAGTTAGGCAATCTTCACAACATCCCATGTAATATAAATAATAAAGGGGATATAACATAGTTGGCTTACACTCGCCACGTCAATCAAGTACATAAATAACATTACATCAACCAAACACTCATGGCCCGACTACGACGCCAAAATAGAAGAGAACCCAACATGCGACACGGTCCCAATCACCCCCAACTGGACACCACTATTGATCATCGGGAAAGGAAACATAGTAACATTGTGAGTCTTCGTCGAACTCCCACTTGAGCTCATACGCGTCTGCTGGAGCGGAATCATCGGGCCCTGCATCTGGTGAATAGTAATTTGTGAGCCACAGGGACTCAGCAATCTCGCACCCTCGCGATCAAGACTATTTAAGCTTATAGGTATGACAAAGTAAATATGAGTGGAGCTGCAGCAAGCGACTAGCAAGTATGGTGGCTAACTTATTCGCAAAAGAGAGCGAGAAGAGGAGGCAAAGCGCGAGCGAGAAACTAGAGAGCAACCTGCGCAAACATTACTCCAACACCGTGTCCACTTCCCGGACTCCACCGAGAAGAGGCCATCACGGTAACACACTCAGTTGATTCATTTTAATTAAGTTAAGGTTCAAGTTATCTACAACCGGACATTAACAAATTCCCATCTGCCCATAACCGCGGGCATGGCTTTTGAAAGTTCAAATCCCTGCAGGGGAGTCCCAACTTAGCCCATGACAAGCTCTCACGGTCAACGAAGGAATAGACCTCCTCCCAAGACGTTCCGATCAGACTCGGTATCTCGGTTACTCAAGACACTTCGACAGGTTAAAACAAGACCAGCAACACCGCCCGAATGTGCCGACAAATCCCGATAGGAGCTGCACATATCTCTTTCTCAGGGCACACTCAGATTGTCCAAACTTCCGGTAGGCCAGCCCAGAGTTGCCCCTGGTAGGCGGCTGACAGTTTGGACCAACACTCAGAGGAGCACTGGCCCGGGGGGGGGGGGTTAAAATAATGATGACCCTTGAGTCTGCAGAACCCAAGGGAAAGAAAAGGCTAGGTGGCGAATGGTAAAACCAATGTTGGGCATTGCTGGAAAAGCTTTAATCAAGGCGAACTATCAAGGGGTTCCCATTATAACCCAACCGCATAAGGAACGCAAAATCCGGGAACATAACACCGATATGACGGAAACTAGGGCGGCAAGAGTGGAACAAAACACTAGGCGAGAGGCCGAGCCTTCCACCCTTTACCAAGTATATAGATGCATTAAGATAGCAAGATAATATAATGATATCCCAACAAGTAAATAAAAGATGTTCCAACAAGGAACGGCCTCCAATCTTCACATGCAACTAGCAACGCTATAAGAGGGGCTGAGCAAAGCGGTAACATAGCCAATCAACGGTTTGCTAGGATATGGTGAGTTAGAGGTTTGACATGGCAATTTGGGAGGCTTGCCAGCAAGTGGTAGGCATCGTAGCAATGGCATAGCAAAAGAGCGAGCAAACTAGCATAGCAAAGATAGTAGTGATTTCGAGGGTATGATCATCTTGCCTGCACAGTTGTCAGAGTTGACTGGATCCTAGAAAAAAACTCAACGGGCTCCTCGTTAGAGAACTCGTCTCTCGGCTCTACCCAAACAAGACAAACAAGCAACAAGGATACAATCAACCACGTGCAAACTCAAACAACACGATGCAAAGATGATATGCGATGCGGGATGCAAAATGCAAGATATGACAGGAAATGCATGAAGCTGGCCTCAACTTGGAAAACCAAGTATGCCACTGGAAAGATGAGATGAAATCGCTTGAAAACGGTATAAAGAACGCCGGAATCGGAGTTACAGTTTGGAAATGGCAAGCGATTCAAATACGACCCCGGTCTGTGATTTACAGCAAGTAGGCATCTAAATGCAATGAAATGAACATGCTACAGCACCCAAACATGACAACAAAATACATGGCAGGGATGCACACAAGATGCTTAACAAAAGTCTAGCACTGAGCTACGGTCAATTCATCCACTAACAGGTTCAAACAAGCATGGCAAAAATGCATATGACAAACAGATCTCAGACTTAGTGAAATTAACACTTGTCTGGAATTTCAGATCAGGTGGCCCTCTTCGGAGCAACAAAACTACATGCTACAGGATCTGAACATGGCAAAGTAAAGCATGGCATGGAGCTACTCAAAGAGCTTAACAAAAGTCCCTTAGTGACCTTGAGCCAAAAGGGATCAGAAAATACAATTGCAAGCACGTGAACATAGCAAAAACATAATCAGTTTTCAGACTTAGTGAAAACTGGCACATGCTGAAATATAACTCAAGTAGGCATGTTTACGAGCTCGATGCACTCACTACGGTGCAAGTCATGGCAAGACAAGCATACACCCATCTAAGAAGGCACAAAATAGCAAGCTAGACATGGCAAGAACAATAGCATAGCATGCACGGATCAACTACAACATCACCGGCAAAATTGCAAACAAGTTGACAATCTGCCCAGATTCACAAAGTAGCAAAAGTAGAGCTCGATTGACTCAAGCTAGGGTGCTCCATAATTGCAAACAAAGACATGGATGGATAGAGCACTACAATATTAACAAAACATCCTTACTGATCATCCTCAAAAGAGGCACGGATCATTAGGTAACAACATGAACATATGGCATCATGAGATAAACAGCTCCAGGACTTAGTGAAATCACTAAGTCCCTAAAAACAGAATTAGCAAGTGCACCACTTTCCAAGCTTGCACAAGTCACCACACACATCACAAAAATACATGGGTTGCACCTCTGGAAAGATGACAAAACCCTTAACAAAACACATGTAGAACTCAGGGCATATCATGCACACATTAATCATGGCAAAAATGACAAAAGTGCTAAACGGAGTAGCAGATCTGACAATTAACTCAAGTAGCCCTCTTATAAAAGCATTTCGGGCATCAAGATGAGCTCAAATGAAAATGATGCAATGGGATGAAATTATGTACTCTCTGAGATGAACATTTTGATATGCTATATGCATGAATCGGAGCTACGGATGCAAAGTTACGGAGCCGCGAACATGTGCACATGGACTGAAATCTCTGGGACTTAGAGAAAATGCAACCTCCCAGATCTAGGGTTTCGGGGGCACGCGGCCCGAGGTTCGCCGGCGCGAGCTTGAGGTCGTCGGTGAGGTGGGTTCGTCGGCCGGGAGAAGAGGGGAGGCGAGGCCGGGACCGGATCCGGCGGAGGAGGGAGGAGGCGGCGCCGGCGGTGGCCGGACCTGGCGGCGGGGAGCGCGCGGGGCGCGGCGTGAGGCGGCTGCCGGCGTCGATGTCGGCGGCGATGGCGCGCGGCGGCGGCCTGCGGTGGTGGGGAGGCGGCGTGAGGAGGCAAGGTGGGCGGCGGTGCGGCTCCTGGGCGGCGCGCGGGCGGCGGGAGCCCCGGGCGGCGGCGGGTGGCGGCCCGGGCTGGGAGGGCCGAGCGCGGGCCCTCCAGGCCGGCGCGGAAGGTGGAGGCGGCGGCGAGTGGCGTGGTGCCACGTGGCGGCGGCGGGGCGGACCGGACGTGTCCGTCGGTGGCGAAAGTGTTCGGCGGTGGCGGATCTGGGATTTAGGGTTAGGGACGAGGGGAGACCCGGGATTTCGGAGGAGGACCTATTTATAGGCATAGAGGGAGCTAGGAGAGTCCAAATGAGGTGCGGTTTTCGGCCACGTGATCATGATCAAATGCTCTAGATGATGGAGCAGAGTTAGGTGGGTTTTGGACCAAATTGAAGGGGTGTTGGGCTGCAACACACATGAGGCCTTTTCGGTCCCTCGGTTAACCGTTGGAGTATCAAACGAAGTCCAGATGATACGAAACTTGACAGGCGGTCTAACGGTAGTAAACCAAGGCCGCTTGGCAAGTCTCGGTCCAATCCGGAAATATTTAATCCCCACACACGAAAGAAAGCTAGAACTGACCACCGGAGGAGAACGAAGCGCCGGAATGCAAAACGGACAACGGGGAAAATGCTCGAATGCATGAGACGAACACGTATGCAAATGCAATGCACATGATGACATGATATGAGATGCATGACAACGATAACAACACATGGAGACAAAAACCCGAACCCGAGGAAATAAATAAACTTGACGCCAAAAACGGCAAGAGTTGGAGTACAAATAGGGAAAGTTACATCCGGGGTGTTACAACACTCCACCACTACGAAAGGATCTCGTCCCGAGATCTAGGACTGAAAGAACGCCGGGTACTTAGAACGGAGGTGATCCTCGCGTTCCCAGGTAGCTTCACGGTCCGAATGGTGTGACCACCTGACTTTGAGAAATTTGATTGACTTGTTGCGAGTCTTGCGTTCAGTCTCTTCAAGAATAGCAACTGGGTGCTCATGATAGGAAAGATCTTCTTGGAGCTCAATGTCCTCGAAGTTGGCGGTGCGGTCAGAAGTCTTGAAGCACTTTCGAAGCTAAGAGACATGGAACACGTCATGAACATTTGCAAAGTTTGAAGGAAGCTCGAGTTGATAGGCGAGGTCGCCTCTCTTGCTGACAATCTTGAAAGGTCCCACGTATCTAGGGGCAAGCTTCCCTTTGATACCGAAGCGACGAGTACCTTTCATAGGAGAGACACGGAGGTAAACATGATCTCCGATCTCGAAAGCCAAATCATGGTGCTTACTATCATAGTAGCTCTTCTGGCGGGATTGGGCTGCTTTGAGGTTATCACGAATGACTTTGCACATTTCCTCTGCCTCTGTGATTAAGTCATTACCCAAAAGCTGACGTTCACCGGTTTCGGACCAGTTGAGAGGGGTACGGCACTTCCTGCCATACAAAATTTCAAAATGGGGCCTTGCCCGAACTTGCTTGAAAACTCTTGTTGTAGGAGAATTCAGCATAAGGAAGACAATCCTCCCACTTCATGCCGAAGGAGATCACACAAGCCCTGAGCATATCTTCAAGAATCTGGTTGACACGCTCGACTTGACCGCTAGTTTGAGGATGGAAAGCTGTGCTGAAGCGGATGTTCGTGCCCATGGCCTTCTGAAAAGAATCCCAAAACTTCGAGGTAAAGATGCTGCCACGGTCTGAAGAGATCACTTGAGGAATACCGTGCAGAGAGACAATCGAGAGGTATAGAGTTCCGCCAATTGAGCTGCAGTGATCGACTCTTTGATAGGCAGAAAGTGAGCCACTTTGGTGAGTTTGTCGATGACAACGAATATAGCATCATTGCCACGCTTGGACTTTGGAAACCCAGTCACGAAGTCCATTTCAATGTGGTCAAACTTCCATTCTGGAATGGCAAGAGGTTGGAGGAGACCGGCTGGCCTTTGGTGTTCTGCCTTCACTCTTCTGCAGACATCACATTCATTCACGAATTGAGCAATCTCGTGCTTCATTCGAGTCCACCAATAAGCCTGTTTAAGGTCCTGATACATCTTCGTGCTCCCAGGGTGGATGGAGAGGAGAGAATTGTGAGCCTAGTTCATGATCACTTTATGGAGGTCACCTTTGGGTACAACAATATGATCCTCGAAGAAGAGAGTGTCCTTGTCATCAAGGCAGTAGCACTTGTACTTGGACTGGCTCTTGGCAATCCCAATCTTCACCTTTTTCACCATAGCATCAAGAAGCTGGGCTTGACGAATTTGGTCTTCCAAGGTAGGAGAGACTTGAAGGTTGGCGAGGAAACCTTGAGGAACAACTTGCAGGTTAAGTTTCCGGAAAGCTTCACAAAGCTCGGGTTGATAAGGCTTGAGAATCAGACTGTTGCAGTAAGCTTTCCTGCTCAAAGCGTCAGCAATCACATTGGCCTTTCCTGGAGTATACCCAATACTCGGATTATACTCTTGAATCATTTCGACCCATCGAGTTTGCCTGAGGTTGAGATTAAGCTGAGTGAAGATGTACTTGAGACTCTTGTGATCAGTGAAAATGTCCACTTTTCTTCCCAATAGAAGATGTCTCCAAGTCAAAAGAGAATGCACAACTGCCGCCAGCTCGAGATCATGAGTGGGGTAGTTCTTCTCATTAGGCTTCAACTGGCGAGATGTATAAGCAACAACTTTCTTCTCTTACATCAGTACTGCGCCAAGACCTTGGAGAGAGGCATCACAAAAGACCTCGTACGGCTTGGATTCATCAGGCGGAGTCAGAACTAGAGCAGTGATCAATTTCTCTTTCAAAGTGTTGAAAGCAATGTCACACTCCGGAGACCAAATGTACTTGACGTGCTTCTAAAGAAGATTTGAGAGAGGCTTCGCGATCTTAGAAAAGTTTTCAACGAATCTTCGGCAATAGCTTGCGAGATCGAGAAAACTGCGGAGTTGCTTCATGTTCTGAGGAGGTTCCCAATTCACAATTGCAGACACCTTCTCAGGATTCACGGCAATGCCCTTGGCAGAGATGATATGACCAAGATAAAGAACCTCATCGAGCCAAAATTCACACTTGGAGAACTTGGCGTAGAACTGATGTTCCCTGAGCTTATCAAGAACCAAACGCAAATGCTTGGCATGGTCTTCCTTGTTCTTGGAGAAAACCAGAATGTCATCGAGATAGACCAAAACGAAGTCATTGGTGTAGGCGTTAAAGATGAAGTTCATCATGCGAGAGAACGTCGGAGGAGCGTTGACGAGACCAAAAGACATGACAGTGTATTCATATGAACCAAAGCTTGTCCTGAAAGTCGTCTTGGGAATATCTTGCTCACGAATGCGAATCTGGTGATAACCCATGCGGAGATCAAGCTTGGAGAATACTTGGGCACCTTTGAGTTGTTCGAAGAGCTCATTAATGTTGGGAAGTGGGTATTTGTTCTTGATGGTCTTCTTGTTCACTGGACGGTAATCAACACAAAGTCGTTCCGTCCCATCCTTCTTCTTCACAAAAAGAACACCACAACCCCACGGAGAAGAACTAGGCTGGATGAGACCCATTTTCTCTTGAATATCGAGTTGCTTCTTCAGCTCCTTCAACTCTTCAGGTCCGAGCTTGTAAGGACGTTTGCACACAGGTTCCGTGCCAGGCTCAAGATCAATAACGAATTCAACTGGCCGGTGCGGAGGCATTCCTGGGAGCTCTTCTGGAAAGACATCTTGATATTCGCAAACGACTGGAATTTGCGAGATAGCATCCAATTCACCCTTCTCATTGAGAGAAAATAGACGGATGGTATTATCACGAGCGGCAAAGACAATTACATCCTCAGACGAATGAGTCAATTGAATCTGCTTGGCTGCACAATCAAGCTGAGCCTTGTGCTTAGAAAGCCAATCCATTCCGAGAATAAGATCAATATCTGAGTTACCAAGAACCATCGGAGAAGCCAGAAACTTGAAATCACCCATCATGATAGAAATATCCGGAATCTCGTGATTAGCAAGCAAACATTTACCCAGAGAGACAACTGCTAACGGTTTATGCATAACTTGGGAAGTCAACTCATGCTTAGATGCAAAAGGTTTCGAGATGAAGCAATGCGATGCACCCGTGTCAAAAAGAACTTTTGCAAGAACATCGTTAACAGGAAGGTTACCTATGATCACATCTGACGAGTCCTCTGCCTGAGCCGCATTCATCAAATTGACCTTGGCGTGCTTGGGGTTATGCTTGACCACTGCTGTACTTGCCGATCTGACAGGAGGAGGAGGAGGAAGGCGCCTCTGGTTGAAACACTTGTTGGTATAGTGACCCTTCTGTTGGCACTTGTTGCACGTGACCTCTGAAAGCAGACGGTGATACGGAGCACTCGATCTTGGAGCTTGAGACGAAGTCTTTTTCTGAAAGCCAGGGTTGGGTGGGTGGGAAGAACCACTGCCACCTTTGCTCTTCTGCTGATACGGCTGACGGAACGGAGGAGGAGGAAGCCAATACTTCTGTTGCTTGGCCACTTGAGTAGAGGAAGAAGGAGTAACATCTCTGACTCGCTTCTTGGAAGCATCACACCTCAACTGAGCAGCCTCTTGCTTCAATGCCATGTTGTAGAACTCATCGTATCTCAAGGGCTCAAAGAGGACAAGAGCGAGCTGAATTTCTTCTCTGAGACCACCCCTGAACTGGTATATCATGCTCTTCTCATCAGGGACATCCTGCTTGGCAAAGCGGGCGAGCTTCTAGAACAACTTGTTGTAGTCATAGACAGACAAAGAGCCTTGCTTCAGATTGCGGAATTCCTCACGCTTGCTTTCAACCACGCTCTGGGGAATATGATGAGCTCGGAAATCTCGACGGAAATCATCCCAAGTGATAACACGTCCACCTCTGGAATCCTTGTACTGCTGGAACCATTCTGCAGCTTGATCTTTGAGTTACAAGGAAGCGAACTTAACAAAGTCCTCAGGCCTGATGTTACTACACTCGAAATGCTTACACAGATCCACAAGCCAATCGTCAGCATCGGTTGCCTCAACACAATTGCTGAAAGTCTTTGGCTCATTAGCAAGGAACTGATTGAGTGTAGCAAAGTGACTCTGATTGCTGCCTTGATTCCCTTGGCTGCCTTGATTGCGCTCTTGAAGAATTTGCATGATCAACTATGTGTTTGCATTGGTTGCGGCCATCACAGCTTGCCATGCCTCCGGAAGAGGAGGAGGTGGTGGCGGATCAGGATTCGGAGTCGTGCGCGTTGGAGGAGCCATCCTGAAGAGGTTGACCACCATTAGCACATTGATGGACAAATATTGAAGCTGAATCCAACGGAATGAAAATTGCAACATATAGTCTTCACATCCGTAAAAAATGAACGAATGCATTCCTCTTGAAATGGTCACATATCCATAAATTGAGAAGCCACGTAGAATTAAGGTAGAGAAATAAATCAACAAGGTACGGATTAAGAACGAATAATCGGTAAGAAATCTCAATCTCAAACCAATATTCGTGGAAGAAGAACTAGAGCTACAAGAATTCCCACCTATGAAACTCCTGAACCTTTTCGGTTATGCAATCAGGTGTTGGGGATACAGGGGAAGCATAATATCTCACCCAAACTAGCAATTCCTACATCCAGCTGTATCCATCCTTCAACACATAACCAAGAAACCTTCGGAAACCATCTACCTCAACCTTCAAAAAGCATCCGTTATACAAGTTATGGCGATACTCCCGAACTCCCGCCCTAGTACTGGGTGGCGTCGAGGTTATCTCACCAACGAACTGCATAAAAGAGATTTTCAATGTCGGCGTACTAAACTCAGGTATTCCAGAACTGCAACGATAAAATTATGATGACAACACCTCAGAGCTCAACTCCCCGGGACACTTCCACTAAACCCCTGACAGGAGGCACCAAGACAATGTTCTCATCATAAAACCATCGGGACGATTCCAAGATACCTGCGTGATCCTAAAAAAACGTTAGTGAAATTTGAGAAGAGAAGAGTCAAAACTCTACGTCAATTCATCCATTAACAAGTTCAAACAAGCATGGGATGCGATGCGGGATGCAAAATGCAAGATTTGACAGGAAATGCATGAACCTGGCCTCAACTTGGAAAACCAAGTGTGCCACTGGAAAGATGAGATGAAATCGCTTGAAAGCGGTATAAAGAACGCCGGAATCGGAGTTACGGTTTGGAAATGGCAAGCGATTCAAATATGACCCCGGTCTGCGATTTACAGCAAGTAGGCATCTAAATGCAATGAAATGAACATGCTACAGCACCCAAACATAACAACAAAATACATGGCAGGGATGCACACAAGATGCTTAACAAAAGTCTAGCACTGAGCTACTGCCAATTCATCCATTAACAGGTTCAAACAAGCATGGCAAAAATGCATATGACAAACAGATCTCAGACTTAGTGAAATTAACACTTGTCTGGAATTTCAGATCAGGTAGTCCTCTTCGTAGCAACAAAACTACATGCTACAGGATCTGAACATGGCAAAGTAAAGCATGGCATGGAGCTACTCAAAGTGCTTAACAAAAGTCCCTTAGTGACCTTGAGCCAAAAGGGATCATAAAATACAATTGCAAGCATGTGAACATAGCAAAAACATAATCAGTTTTCAGACTTAGTGAAAACTGGCACATGCTGAAATATAACTCAAGTAGGCATGTTTACGAGCTCGAAGCACTCACTACAGAGCAAGTCATGGCAAGACAAGCATACATCCATTAAGAGCACACAAAAAGCAAGCTAGACATGGCAAGAACAATAGCATATCATGCACGGATCAACTACAACATCACCGGCAAAATTGCAAACAAGTTGACAATCTGCCCAGATTCACAAAGTAGCAAAAGTAGAGCTCGATTGACTCAGTCTAGGGTGCTCCATAATGGCAAACAAAGACATGGATGGATAGAGCACTACAATATTAACAAAACATCCTTACTGATCATCCTCAAAAGAGGCACGGATCACTAGGTAACAACATGAATATATGGCATCATGAGATAAACAGCTCCAGGACTTAGTGAAATCACTAAGTCCCTGAAAACAGAATTAGCAAGTGCACCACTTTGCAAGCTTGCACAAGTCACCGCACACATCACAAAAATACATGGGTTGCACCTCTGGAAAGATGACAAAACCCTTAACAAAACACATGTAGAGCACCAGGGCATAGCATGCACACATTAATCATGGCAAAAATGACAAAAGTGCTAAACGGAGTAGCAGATCTGACAATTTACTCAAGTAGCCCTCTTATAAAAGCATTTCAGGCATCAAGATGAGCTCAAATGAAAATGATGCAATGGGATGAAATTATGTACTCTCTAAGATGAACATTTTGATATGCTATATGCATGAATCGGTGCTACGGATGCAAAGTTACGGAGCCGCGAACATGTGCACATGGACTGAATCTCTGGGACTTGGAGAAAATGCAACCTCCCAGATCTAGGGTTTCGGGGGCACGCGGCCCGAGGTTCGCCGGCGCGAGCTCGAGGTCGCCGGCGAGGTGGGTTCGTCGGCTGGGAGAAGAGGGGAGGCGAGGCCGGGGCCGGACCCGGCGGAGGAGGGAGGAGGCGGCGTCGGCGGTGGTGGGATGGAGTTGCGGGATACTTCATCGGCATGGAGTTGCGGGATGCGAGAGCATGGTACCCCATGCCTCAAAAGCTCCTACTCGTGCTCCTGGTGGGCTCACATAAGCTGCGGCACTACTTTCAAGGCCACCCCATCAAGGTCGTCTCGGCCTACCCACTAGAGAGGGTGCTCAGGAGCCCCAACTCCGCCGGGAGGGTCGCCGAGTGGAACATCGAGCTGCAGGCATTCCAGTTGGAGTTCAACACCACCAGGGTCATCAAGGGAGCCGCGCTCGCTGATTTCGTGGCAGAATGGACGAACGCCCCGACGCTTGAAATAGGATTGGACCGGTCCCTCTCACCAGGAAGTGAGGCGCCCAACGGCTGGGTCATGTATTTCGATGGTGCCTTCGCGCACCAAGGCGCGGGGGCTGGAGCAGTGCTCATCTCTCCCACTCAGGACAAGCTCTACTACGATGTGAAGCTCTGCTTCTAGCAGGGCGAGACGGTCTCCAACAACATTGCAGAGTACAAAGGCCTCATAGACGGCCTGAAGGTTGCGGCGGCACTGGGGGTGAAGCGTCTCACCGTTAGGGGCGACTCGCAGCTCCTCGTCAACTTCTCCAACAAGGTATACGAGCCGAAGGACGAACACATGGAGGCATACCTCGCGGAAGTGCGCAAGATGGAGAAGCAGTTCCTGGGCTTGGAGTTGCAGCATGTGCCCCGAGGAACCAACAAGGAAGCCGACGACATCGCCAGAAGGGCATCCAAGCGATAGCCCCAAGAGCCTGGCGTCTTGGAGGAGCGGCTATTCAAGCCATCGGCGATACCACCGCTTTCAAGGACGGCGCAGCCTCGGGAGGAGCTCCCACAGCCACCTGCCATGGGGGGCCCAGCCTATGGCCCGACTTCGGGAGCGTGTCTACTCTTGGCGCTCGAGCCCCAGGAGGGATGCTGGACCAAGGAATTCAAGGAATACTTGATGCAAGGGACACTGCCGGAGAAGGAGGAGGACGCGAAGCGTGTGGCCCGGCAAGCCACGGAACACTACATCTAGGACGATGAGTTATACAGGAAGCGGCCAAATGATGTTTCACTGCGTTGCATCTCCAGGGAACAGGGGAAAGAGCTGTTAGCCGACATACACAGCGGGGACTGCAGGCACCACTCGTCGTCACAAACCCTCGTTGGCAAGGCATTCCGTAGCGGATTCTACTGGCCTACGACACTTAAAGACGCAGCTGAGCTGGTGAAATCCTGCGAGACCTGCCAATTCCATGCCAAGCAAATCCATCAGCCAGCTCAGGGCCTCCAGACCATTCCACTCTCGTGGCCATTCGCAGTCTGGGGACTGGACACCCTGGGCCCGTTCCCTCGAGCGCCTGGGGGCTACCGATACCTCTACGTCGCCATCGACAAGTTCACCAGGTGGGCGGAGGTGGAAGCCGTCCGCACCATCCCAGCTGGCTCTGCAGTCAAGTTCATCAAGGGCCTCGTGAGCCGTTTTGGGGTCCCCAACCGCATCATCACCGATAACGGCTCGCAGTTCACCAGTAATCTCTTCAAAACATACTGCACTAACCTTAGAACGTGGATTGGCTACGCTTCAGTGGCGCACCCCCGGAGCAATGGCCAAGCTGAACGCGCCAAAGCAGAGGTCCTAAGAGGCCTCAAGACCAGGACCTTTAAGAAGAAGCTCGAAGCTTGCGGCAGGGGCTAGCACGACGAGCTGCAGTCCGTGTTGTGGTCCATCCGCACCACCTCCACCAAGCCCACGGGCGAGACCCTGTTCTTCCTCGTCTACGGAGCAGAAGCGGTCCTCCCTCACAAGGTCAAGCATTGCTCCGCACGGGTCCTGGCGTTTGATGAGACGCAGCAGGACGCCACGCGAGGGATGGACCTCATGCTGGGGGAGGAACGCCGCCGCGAAGCTGCACTATGGGTGGTAAGATACCAGCAGGCGCTGTGGCAGTACCACTGTCGCAGCGTCCGCTCCAGGACGCTCGAGGTGGGTGACCTCGTCCCGAGGCGGGTGCTCTCCAGGGAAGGTTTGCATAAGCTCTCACCCATATGGGAGGGCCCGTTCAAGGTCGTCCATGTCTCCAGGCCTGGCGCCGCGCACCTGGAGACACAGGACGGGGTACCCATCCAGAACGCCTGGAACATCCAGCACCTCCAGAAGTTCTACTCATGAAGAAAGGCCCAGCGCATGTGAATAAAGGCCCAACGCCTATGAAGAAGGCCTAGTGCCTGTGAAGGTCTCCGCTCGTGACACTCTCACGTAATAATGAGTGGGGCTGTACACGCTCCGGAGTCTCAGGAGTGCCCCCCTCGGGCCTCGGGGGCTCCCTCCCACGTCCTAGTGGCAGCACTTAGCTCCGCGCTGGTGAGAAGACATGAAGACTAGACTAGGTGCCAGACACGGCTTTTCATTTGCTTTCCGTAGTTGGCTCGCCCTCTTTTAATTGAAGTTTGCTTCTGGTGTTCTTCGCTGATTTGGTTCTGTCGCCTTCTACCTCTGTTTCCGTCTTCAGTTTAGCCTGCTCTCTCTCTCTCGCATTCCTCAAGAGGGGGCTGGACGTGTGCCCTTGTTAGCATTTTTTTCTTTTTTTTGCCTTTCGTCTTTTTTTTGTGAGGCACCCTCATTCGAGCCCTCAAGCTGGTGCACCTCTCCTAATCCGTGCCCCTCGGGTACCGTGCTACAAAGCGCTGGGTCAAGGCCAGCGGTGCCTGTGACCAAGGCTCGGGTGAACGATAAGCCTCTTAACAAATTTTTTGCAGTTCCTTAGCGCCTACCAGGCCAAGGAGGCCTCGACAAGCACTAGGAAGCAAGCGCCTCGTGAGGAGGAGACTACCCCGAGCAAGTCAAGCTAAGTTATCTCTACATAGGACGACGATGTTGCAACACAGCACAAGAACGATAAACATAGCATAATACTTGAGAAATCACAGTTTGTTGCACGCCCCTCAAGGGCCCATACTGGCTTCTTTCTTAATACAGGAAGGAAAGGAAGAAAGAAATAAAAGCGGCACATGCCCCAATAACGGTCCGCGAGGGCGGGCTCTTGGGGTTGTCCCGAGCTCAGCCAGACCCCTCCTTGCGCTTCATGGAGGCGCGGCAACGAGACGACCCACTACCGCCTTCGAAGCGGGCGCGGCGGCTGGTCATAACCACCGCTGATGGAGCTGTCGCCGAAGGAAGAGACGCCGTAGCTAGACGAGATGTGGTCCGCACCAAGGGCAGGCTCGCCCTCATCCTCATCACGACCATCGCCAAGGCTGAGAACCTCCTCGCTGTCGTTGACCTCTGGACAGCACCTGGCGCGGCGGCCATCTTCCCCAAACACCCTCACATAGAGAGTCGCGTCACCATCATACTTGAAATGGAGGGTGCACCGCCTGCCCAGGACGCGCGCAGGGGCAAACGTCTGCCAGCCGCGGGCCAGGGCTATGTTGCCCACGACAGAGACCTCAACCGCGACCCAGGAAGCCTTGCTGCAGCAGCCGTCCGCCTATAGCCAGAGCCCGCCTAGACCTGAGCCCGGCAGCTCGTCGGCGAAGAAGCGCGGGAGCTGAAGGCAGTTGCTGGCCGGGTTCTCCGACTAGACGATGAACTCCGGCAGCACCTCCGACGAGTGGAAGCGCGGCCGGGGAGGCCGCGTGAGCACATCACGTCTCCCTTCATCAACAGGGCTGCCACGAGCAGAGTGACCCCTGCCACGTGAAGCGGCACCACCGCGGCTGTGGGAGGCTGGGGCGCGGGTCGCGGTGTGCTTGCGGGGACGGTGTAACGCCCTCGATGTGGCTATATCTCCCACGTGTCGAAGCACGACTTAGAGGCATAACCGCATTGAAAGCAATGTCACAAGTGAGGTAATCTTCACACAACCCATGTAATACATAAGGGAAAGAGATACATAGTTGGCTTACAATCGCCACTTCACACAATTACATGAATAAAGCATTACATCAACCAGACACAGTCAAGGCCCGACTACGGAGCCAAAATAAAAGAAGACTACCCCAAATGCTACACAGATCCCCGATCGTCCCGACTGGGCTCCACTACTGATCAACTAGAACGAAACAACACAAAGGACAAGATCTTCATCGAGCTCCTCCTTGAGCTTGGTTGCGTCACCTACACGGTTCCTCTGAGTGGGGATGTATGTGATAGCCTGGCTTAATAGGGATGATAGACTACTCATATAAACAAGGAATTCCTTCTTTTCCGGGAGCCCATTTGGACAGAACTCCAAAGTTAAGTGTGCTCAGCTTGGAGTAGTGTCAGGATGGGTGACCGACCGGGAAGTTGCTCCCGGGTGTGCACGAGTGAGGACAAAGTGCAGAACTCCAAAGTTAAGTGTGCTCAGCTTGGAGTAGTGTCAGGATGGGTGACCGACCGGGAAGTTGCTCCCGGATGCGCACGAGTGAGGACAAAGTGCGCAGAAAAGACAAGCATTGATCTGTGGGGCCAGTCTAGATCCAGCGAGGAGTAACGACCACCGGCTGGTGTGTCCGGGGCGTTACAGACGGCCGCGTCCACGCTTGGGCACCGGAGAGTCGGGCCCCTCGCGAGAGGATTCCCCTTCTCCGCGGAGGAGAACCTCTTCGACGGCGCCATTGGTGCCGCTACTGGCGATGTAGCAAATGGGGAGAAGCAAGCGGAATGGGAAGAGATGGGCGACGGGGGCTCTGCCCCCCATCCCATTTGTAGCAGGAGAAGGCCAACCAGCGCCCCCCACGATCACAGGTAATGATGGTTTTTCCTTGCATATAGCAGGGACTCATCAAGTCGGCAGTTGCCGAGGCAACATGGGGAAGCGGAGGCGCCCACGTCCAATCAGTCACCACGCGTCGACCAAGGCCGCAGGCTATTATGGACCACGGTACTCCGCACTTGCCCTTCGGCTTCGCCTCAAAGCCAAGCCCGACTGCGCCTTGGGCCCGGGTGCTACTGTCGGCGTTCTGGGAATGGGGGTCCCCAGACTTGCCTGCCTGCGGCCCGCGGCGTGGCTCTGCAAGCAGGCCCGTACGACCCATCTTCATTAACAAGCATTCAAGACCCTCGCGAGGGGCCAAGCCTCGCGAGGCGGGCGTCACAACACCTCCTCGGGAGCGGCCTCACCAGGCCGGCTTGCGAGGGGCGGAGTGATCAAGGCCAGGCAAACCTCGCGAGGTTCCAATGATGTGAGCCATGACGATCGAGACCAGGCAGGCGCCAGTGCACACAGTGTCCTTGTTTCCTATTTTGTGCTAAGGAGGCAAGCGCATGCGAAGAGTACCGAGGCGTCAAGCAAAGGTTTCGATATCGGTACAACGAGACCAAGACTAGTAGGACGGCAAGACGGAGGTCACCATGGAGCCCAAGGCGGCATCACCACCAGCGCCTTTGACAGGCGAAGACTGATTTTGTCAGGATAACTTGTACTAGCTGTCCCCTTTCAAATTGGTCATTGTTGGCTCCCTTCCCGCTCAATATTTGGGTAGAGGACCAGGGCCTCTATAAATAGGATTAGCTACCAAAGTGGAAGAAATAAACCAAGAACTAGAACCAGAAGAGAGCCTCAGCCATCTCATCTGGGACTAGATCCAACCCATCCTCACACCCACCTAGCACAAGAACACCTTGTCTCAGGAGGTCGTCCTTCCCCTTGTACTGTTCATCATCAGCCCGAGAGGCAATCCACCACACCACACTGGAGTAGGGTATTACACCACAACGGTGGTCCGAGCCAGTATAAATCTTGTGTCTCTTGTGTTGCGAGTTCGTCGAGCTAAGCTAGAGATCGTGGCGAGGTTGAGGGCGTGAGTAGGTAGGGGAAGATCTTCGCGTGCACCCCAGTGTTTGAACCTTAAGGGTTTTGTCGGAACCCGAAATCTGATAGCCCCCACTACATGTTCGCTACGGTGGACATCACCAACGAGGTAAAGGTGCTCAAGAATTTGGGCATCGCCTGCCAAAACCTTGTCGACATCCAGGGCCAATACAAGATCTGGGACAACAAGGAGAATGAGAAGGACTCACTGCTTCACCTCGCCGAGGCCATCATCGACCCCTACTACAGAGAGAATAAGGATTCCTGCAACAAGGACAAGCGTGCCTGGCACTCGGCCTGGATGGAGAAACTCAACAAAGCTCACATCGTGTACGCGGCCAAGGAGGCGTACATGAGCTACGACATGTACAAGCCGATCGTTGACATGAGGAAGTGCCTCCTTCCCCAAAACGGCCAGGGATCCAGCCGGAAGCGGAGCAATGGCAAGCATCATTGCAAAAATAAGTAGATGATTAGATCCTTGTTTCTCCTAGTTTAGTATGCATGTGATTGCTTACTTTGGTGTGTGGAAATGTCATGTGTGTAGTCACTTGTGTAATTGTATGCTTAATTTGGTTTTGCAATGATAACTTTTTAAGTATATATGTTGATGCTCTATAGACAGAGCAAATCACATCGCACACGGACTAAACAATGGAACCCGTCGGTGATGATTCATCAATGACTAACAATTGTATACCAACAATCGTTAGCTCACAACACACACGGTTTGTTAACATGAATCGTCTATGTTGTTATTGGTATTCCCACACATTTCCGATTACAGACCTATTTGTCGCGTATCACACACATCTTGTTAAGTTTAATAGTAACATCTATGTCTTCTATTTTAGCGTGTGCTATATCATCCATAATTTCTTGATATAAGGTAAAAGGAATAGCACTCATGCTAGCACCTATGTCACATAAACCATGATAACAGTGATCTCCTATTTTAACTGAAACAACAGGCATGCCAACAACAGGTCTGTGTTTATCCTTTTCATCACGTTTGGCAATTCTAGCAGCTTCATCACAGAAGTAAATAACATGCCCATCTAAATTTTCTACTAGGAGATCTTTAACCATAGCAACACTAGGTTCTACTTTGATTTGTTCAACAGGCTTAGGTGCTATAATATAACTCTTATTGACCACAATTGAAACTTTAGCATGTTCCTTTATCCTAACAGGGAAAGGTGTTTTTTTTAATATAAGTGGTAGGAACAACTGGATCAACATTGTAAATAATAGTTCCATCTTTAGCAATTACCGGTTCTTTAATTTCTTCTTTAATAGGTGGGTGATATTTAAACCACTTCTCCTTAGGAATATCAACAAGTGTAGCAAATGATTCCCAAAAGGAGGCTACTATCTCAGAGTCAAGTCTATATTTAGTGCTAAACTTTTGAAATGCATCGGTATTCCTAAAATATTTAACACAATCATACTTAAGCTTAATACTTGACTCTTTACCTTCGTCGAGTTCCCGATCTTCAGAGTTGCATTTAATTCTTTCTACAAGATCCCACCTAAATTCAATAGTCTTCTTCATAAAGGAACCAGTACAAGAAGTATCAAGCAGGGATTGATCATCACGAGAAAGCCGGGCATAAAAATTCTGAATGACAATTTCTCTTGAGAGCTCATGATTGGGGCACGAATATAACATTGACTTAACCCTCCCCCAAGCTAGAGCGATACTTTCTCCTTCACGAGGCCAAAAATTATATATATAATTCCAATCGCGATGAACTAGATGCATAGGATAATTTTTTTGGTGAAATTCCAATTTCAATCGGTTCCAAGTCCAAGATCCAATATCATCGTGTGGCCTATACCATGACAATGCTTTTCCCTTCAAAGATAAAGGGAAAACCTTTTTCTTAAATTCATCTTCGGGCAAACCTGCAAGCTTAAATAATCCACAAATTTCATCCACGTATATTAAGTGCATATCAGGATGTTCAGTTCCATCTCCTGCATAAGGATTAGCTAGCAATTGTTCTATCATACCCGAAGGAATTTCATAACTAATATTTTCAGTAGGTGCAGTAGGTTGAGGGTTAACTAATTGTGGTTTCAATCAATGTCAGGACCCCGATTCCAAGTCACACTAATCTAGCCTGTAACACCTCATATCACTTTGCGGCCTCACGCACGGTATTCCCACAGGTGTCGCCTTACCATGGCCCGGGACCGTTTGCGCCTTTTGGCTCACGTATATGATAGTGTCGCTAGCATCCATATGACAGAGAACCCGGGCCGACATGGCTAGTCATGAACCCAAAGCGGCACCAACCTATGGGGACAGGCATACATGAATCACATCGAGCATGTCGGTCAGCAGCGTGTGAATCCAGGCTGTAGCACTGGGCTAACAGGACTCCAGGAACCTGGGCTGTAGCAGGCTAGGCAGGACTCCGGATGTCACCGCGTGACATTTCCCCGAAGGGACAGACACAGGAACGAAGTGAAACACATGCCGGCCAGTCAAGTGTCCTGAGCAGTAGTGCTGGGCTAGCAGGACTCCGGTGAACCGGGCTGTAGCGGACTACTATGGCTCATGGAAGCACTAGACTACATTTCCCCATAAGAGAGGCTGCCAAGGATAAACAACTAGATTGTCGGATCCCACACATACCAAGCATTTCAATCATACACACAATATGCTCGATATGTGTAAATACAACATGGCATCACAACAAAACTCTACAACTCAAAGTACTTTATTTAAAGGCTCCAGAGAGCCATACATAACATGTTCATACAGGTAGGGGTCACATGACCCGACACTCAAGTCATACAAGCATACAAGCACATGCGGAAGCAAACTAGTCTGAGTACAGACACTAGAAAGAAAGAAGGCTTGACGAAGCCTGTCTATCTACATAGGGCCCTCCATGGCCAGAATCACCACCTGGGTGGCAAGTCACTCATCGACGTCGAGGTCTACGTAAAACCCGTCGGAGGGGGCGGTGTTGTCATCTGAAAACAGTAATTAAAGCAACATGAGTACAAAGGTACTCAGCAAGTCTTACAACAGATCCTACTATACATGCTCATTCTCAAGAAGGTGGTGGAGTTGTTGCAGCAAGCCAGCTTTGACTCTTGGCTAAGCTATCCTACGAGACACCACTTGTAAAATAGTTTCGCACACGAGTCCACTAATCACCAACACAATACTCCACCGTGGATCCTCCCTCGTCATCCTACGAGAGGGCCATCCGCGGTACTCACACTTATCTTGAGTCTTTTAGTAGTAACCATTAACTTGTCTATGAACTGTATAGGCAACCAAGTAGTCCTTTACCGCGGACGCGGCTATTCGAATAGATGATGTTAACCCTGCAGGGGTGTACTTCTTCATACACGCTCTCACCACTTACCGTCGTTTACACGACATGTACTCGGCAACCTTCAAGCGGAAGCCCAACGAGGGTGTCGGCCACGGCCTACCTAAACACTCAAGTCTCTAGTCCAGGTTTATCGCCTATCCAGGTTCCATCCGCAGGGAGTCCGGCCGAGGTTTCCACATACGGCCCCGAACGATGTGAACAGGGTTCCTGAGACACTAAACGGGTGACTCAGTACACCGTGCCACGGTGTATCTACCGCAACATAGCCCACCCCTAGGGTCAGCGCTACGCACGGCCGCCAACACATAACCTACAAACACCAGAAACTAGTTGCAACTCCTGGACAGAGTACTAGGGTGGTTAAGAAGCCGAGAGGGTCAATTAAGGATCCCAATGCATGGTAGTAACTGATTCTTAAATCACACATACAGATCTCAGTTCTTAAGGACGGCCTCAATGAAACAACCCACCATGTACTCCTACATGGCCTCTCATCGATACCTTTACCAAAACATGTTCAACACATCCCTCACATTACCGACGTAATCATTTCACTCTAGCCCATCACCCAGATGAACCAGACCTGACACAACTCTAAGCATAGCAGGCATAGCAAGGTAGGAAACACATACATGGCTCAATCAACTCCTACACATGCTAGTGGGTTTCATCTAGTTACTGTGGCAATGACAGGTCATGCAGAGGATAAGGGTTCAACTACCGCAGCACACAACAGTTTGAAACGTTGTTGTCTTAATTCAGTAAATGAGAGCAGGAGCGAGAACATGGGATTGTATCGATATGATCAATGGGGCTGCTTGCCTGATGGAGTAGTAGTAGGGTACTGCCCTTCAGTTGGATACTCGAGAATATCCTCGGAGGCAGAACCTACCACAAAAGACATCACAGAACACAATCATCACATGGCAATATGCAACAATATGTGCATGCTATGACATGGCAATATGAGGTGTCCTGGCTAATGCATTGTGAAACAAGTTGGTTTGAGTCCATTTGAATCAAAGGTTCAAATGGAAGCTTATGTTATTAAGTCATATAAGTGCATTTGCTTGTTTCACCTAAACAGCAAGGTTAAAGTGTTTTGTCATGCATGAAACCATTACAGATGGAAATATTGAATTTTTCTGATCAAATTTCATATATAAATCTTTGCATTTGGAGTTACAGATTAAAAGTTATAAAATTTTGAAGTTTTAGTATTTTCTGGAATTTCCTGTATAAGAATAATTCCAATAATTGAATTAATGCGTCAGCATTGCGTGAGGGTGACGTCAGTGGTCAACGGAGCCGGTCCAGGTCAAACCTGACTAGTGGGACCCGCATGTCAGTGGTTAATTAACTAACTAAATTTAGTTAGTGCTAATCTAAGTTAATTAGCAGAGCAGTCCCACTTGTCATAGACTCAGGGGGAGTCAACCTGGACCCACACGGAGTCAACTAGGGTCAAACTCGCCGGCGTTTAGCCACCGGTGAGGCCAGACGCGGCGGGGCATTGCGGGTTTCGTGCTCCGGCGAGGGCATCTACGCGTAGCTGGGAGCAAGCCGCGTCGTTTGGTGGCAGTGGTGGACCTCGGGGTGGCCGAAAACGTCGCCGACGATGAGCTGTGCGGCTGCCGGAGCTCGGGTGAGGTCGAACCCGAGGCTACGGGGCACGGCGAGGTGCGTGGAGTGGTACTACGGGTTCCTGCGAGTGCGGTGAGTCTGTTAGATGCGGTGGTGTGGCCGGTGGGTGGCCGGAGTCACGTCGGCGACGAGCTCGGCAGCGTCGGGTGCGGGTGAGCTTGGTGCAATGCATACGGTGCACGAGAGAGGTAACAGAGTGGGGGAGGATGGAGCAGGGCTCACGGCGATCGCAGCAAGCATCGAAGCGGGCTCGGGGAAGGTCGGAGCTTAGCGGGGCGACGATGGCGATCTCGACGGACGGAGTTGGGGAAGACGGGGTTGGGGGCGACTCCAAAGCGGGCGAGCGCTCGGGGCTCGGCCTGCTTGACGTGGACGATGACTGCGGAGCGAACGGACACGGTAGCGCGTCACGGGGACGACGGCGGACGCGGGTTTCACGGTGGTGCAGGCGTGGCAGCGTCGGCCATGGTGCGGGAGAGCGAGGGAGAGGAGCTGGGGAGGAAGGGGTGTGTCTGCGAGCTCGGAGGAGGAGTGGGTGACCAACCCAGGGCAGCAGGACGGCGAGGGGAGGAAGCATGGCGGCGGGCAGCTGCGTGGCGCGCGCTGGTGCCGGCATCGAGCACCTGCCTGCCTGCCTGGTCGAGTCAAGAAGCTCGCTGGAGCGGTTGCTGGGCTGGGCCGGCTAGGTGGGCCTGCTAGGTGAGCGCCAGGTAAGTCCTCTGCTCTCTGCTTTTGTTTTTCTTTTTTATTTGTTCCTATTCTGTGTTTTGAAATAGTAAAAATACTATTCCATTTAGGAAAAACCTGAAAATATTCAGAGGCACATTTGAAATTATTCTCAACAGCCTAAAAATACCTTCAAGATTATTTGGGCATTTTAAAATATTTATAGGATTTAAATTACCCAAATGCAAATAGTAATGATTTAATCCAATGACCTTATGTGTCCTGGAAAAAATGTGAACCCATTTTGTCAGAGGTTCTAACCCAAAACAAAAAGGGTGGACTTTTTAGAAGGGCATTTCAGGTTCATTGAAAAAGATTTTAGTAAACCCTAGTTATTTCCAGGGGGTGCTGGGGGTTCTGTCATCCCCATTTCGGTTTTCTGGAAAAGTAGACATGATGCAACACTCTAATGCATGAACTAGCTAGGGTGTCACAACTCACCCCCACTCGAAAGAATCTCGTCCTGAGATTTAGGATCCGTTGGGAAGGTGGGGTACTCAAGTCGAAGACGATCCTCCCTTTCCCAAGTGGCTTCTTTTTCAGAGTGGTGTGACCATTGAACCTTGCGAAACTTGATGTTATGACGTCGAGTGGTATGCTCGGCTTGATCAAGGATACGAACGAGATATTCCCGATAGGAGAGATTATCTTGGAGATCAAGCGTTTCGTGGTCCACTCCACGAATAGGATCCGCGAAGCAACTCCTGAGTTGAGAAACATGGAAGACATCATGGACTCTGGAAAGATGCAGAGGTAGTTCCAATTGGTAGGCAACTTCTCCTCGTTTGACAAGAATGCGAAAAGGTCCAATGTAACGAGGAGCCAATTTGCCTTTGATACCGAAACGATGGGTTCCCTTTAAAGGAGTAACCTGAAGGTAAGCCTTCTCGCCGACTTCATAAGTCATGAGCTTATGTTTGCGGTCATATTGGCTCTTTTGACGAGATTGGGCTGTTTTCAATTTCTCACGAATAACGCGAACCTGCTCTTCTGCTTCCTGAATCATATCCGGGCCAAAGAGTTGTCTTTCCCCGGTTTCTGACCAGTTAAGAGGCCTTCGACATTTTCATCCATAGATAACTTCGAAAGGAGCTTTGCCCAAGCTAGCTTGATAACTATTGTTATAAGTGAACTCCGCGAATGGAAGGCATTTCTCCCATTCCATACCGAAAGAGATGACAGAAGCTCGGAGCATATCCTCCAGAATTTGATTGACTCATTCTACTTGACCACTTGATTGGGGGTGGAAGGCGGTGCTAAAGGAGAGACGAGTTCCCATAGCATTTTGGAAACTTTCCCAAAATCGAGAGGTGAAGAGACTCCCACGGTCTGAGTTAATTTCCAATGGGACACCATGAAGAGACGCTATTCGGGAGATGTATAAGTCAGCTAGCTGGCTAGCGGTGATACTCTCACGAACAGGTAGGAAGTGGGCTACTTTGGAAAGACGATCGATCACGACGAAGATAGCATTATTCCCTTTCTTGGTCCTGGGAAACCCGGTAATGAAATCCATACTGATTTTATCCCATTTCCATTCAGGAATAGCCAAAGGTTGAAGGGTGCCAGCAGGCCGTTGATGCTCTGCTTTAACACGACGACAGACGTCGCAACTAGCAATGTATTGAGCAATTTCTCTCTTCATCCTAGTCCACCAAAACCTCTGGCGTAGGTCTTGATACATTTTAGTACTACCGGGATGAATGGTGAGAGGGGATTCATGAGCTTCCTTAAGGATCAGTTGCCGTAGTTGTTGTTTCTTGGGAACCACTAGGCGGTTCTCAAAGAAGACAACACCTTGATCGTTCACAGAGAAACACGTAGCAGCTCCGCTAGCAATGTTCTGCTTGATCCGAGATATCCCCTTGTCATACCGCTGGGCGGTTATGATCTGATCCATAAGGGTTGGTTTCACCACCAAGGTAGATAGGAATCCCTGAGGAACAATGTGAAGATTAAGCTTCCGAAATTCCTCATGGAGAAGAGGTTGACCTTGTTGTAACATCAGGTTGCTACAATAGGATTTACGACTTAGTGCATCAGCCATAACATTGGCTTTCCCCAGGGTGTGGGTTATCCCTAAGTCGTAATCTGAGATCAACTCAACCCAACGTCTTTGCCTGAGATTTAAATCCGGTTGGGTGAAGATATATTTCAGACTTTGGTGATCAGTGAAGATCTCGCAACGATTACCGAGAAGGTAATGTCGCCAAGTTTTAAGTGCATGGACTACAGCTACAAGCTCTAGATCATGTGTGGGATAGTTTTCCTCGTGTGGGTGTAATTGCCGTGAAGCATAGGCAATTACCTGACGATCTTGCATGAGTATGCAACCTAGTCCTTGTCGCAAGGCGTCGAAATAGATAATAAAGTCCTTGGAGAAATCTGGTGGTACCAGTACGAGAGCAGATGTCATGCGTCTTTTCAGTTCCTAAAAGCTGAACTCGCACTATGGGGTCCACTCGAACTTTTTATCTTTCTTGAGGAGTTCAGTTAGAGGTTTAGCAACCTTGGAGAAATTCTCGACGAAGCGGCAACAATTGCTTGTTATGCCAAGGAAGCTCCGAACTTGCTTGACCGTTTCAGGTGGAGTCCAATCAAGGACGGCTTGAACTCGCTCGGGATTGACAACAATACCCTTACCAGAGATTACATGGCCTAGATAGGTCACTTCTGGCAACCAAAATTTACACTTGGAGAGTTTGGCATAAAGGCGATGCTCTCGAAGTTTTGTCAATACCAGCCTTAGATGTTCGGCATGTTCTTCCTCACTCTTGGAGTAGATGAGTATATCATCAAGGTATACCACGACGAATTTATCCAAATACTCCATGAAGACCGAGTTCATTAACCGAGAGAAGGTGGCTGGGGCATTGGTTAAACCGAAGGACATAACAGTGTACTCGTATTGGCCAGAACGAGCAACAAAGGCCGTTTTGGGAATGTCCCTGTTTTTTATTTTGATTTGATGGTAGCCCAACCTAAAATCCATTTTGGAAAAGACTGAGGGTCCAGCGAGCTGGTCATACAGATCGTTGATCCTGGGGAGCGGATACTTGTTCTTGATAGTGACCAAGTTGACAGGTCGGTAATCTACAACCATCCGATCCGTTCCATCCTTCTTCTTGACGAAGAGGACGGGGCAAGCCCAAGGAGAAGAACTAGGACGGACGAAACCCTTTTTCAAGGACTCATCGAGTTGAATCTTAAGCTCGGCTAGTTCTAAGGGTGCCATCTTATAGGGTCTTCTAGAAATTGGGACGGTTCCTGGAACAAGGTCTATCACGAACTCGACATCCCTGTCAGGTGGAACACCTGGCAGTTCTTCTGGAAAGACATCCGGGAAGTCTCAGACTACCGGAATATCTTCAAGGTCTGGAAGGGGGTTGGCATTTAGGGAGTAAAGCTGGCGCTTGGCCACTCGAGTTAAGACATTGACTGTCTTGCCCGATGGGTGAGTAAGTTGAACGGTTCTAGTGGCACAATCAATCTTAGCATAATGAGCTGACATCCAGTCCATACCCAAGATGATGTTTATGTCCGAGGACTTGAGAGCTATTAAGGATGCAAGGAAGACAAGTCTATCAACAAGAATTTCATTCCCATGGCTTACTCTAGAAGTTTGCCATTTGGAACCCGGAGTTTGAATTACCATGGAAGTGGGCATGTCACAGAATGTCGTGTTATGCAATCGAGCATAGCTCTCAGATATGAATGAATGAGATGCTCCAGTATCAAAAAGAACAGATGCTGGATGGCAATTAACAAGGAGCGTACCAAGGACGACGTTAGGATCACCATGAGCCTCCTCAGCTGAGACATAGTTGACATGGCCACGTGTAGTGGTGGCTGGCTTGGCGTAGAATGTCTTTCCCGCTGGCTTACCATGGCTAACGGACTTTCCAGACTAGTTGGGGTTGTTGTTCTGGGGACACTCTCGACTGTAGTGACCCGGCTCTCCACACTTGAAACATTTCACAATATTGGGGCATGGAGCAGCATTAGCAGCGGGGCCACCATAGGCCTTAGGCGGTGCAAACTGCTGGTTGGGGCGAGGCGCCTCAAAGGATGGCCTCGGGGTGAGCCTTGGTGGCAGCGTTGTGTTTGGAATCCACACCCGGCGCTTCTGAGATCCAGAGCCGGATGAAGAACCAAAATCACGGGAGTGCTTGCGTGAAACGTCATAGTTAGTCTGACCTGTCTCAGCACTGATGGCCTTATTGACCAGCTTCTGGAAGGAGGTGCACTCGTGCAAACGAAGATCACGACGAAGCTCGGGGCTAAGTCCCTTGCGGAACCTTGCCTGCTTCTTAGCGTCGGTGGATACCTCTTCAGGAGCATAACGTGCTAGGTTTCCAAACTCACGGCTGTATGCATCCACAGTCAGCCTGCCTTGGGTGAAATTGTAGAACTCTTCGCTCTTACGATCCATGAGACCTTCCAGGATGTGATGCTCACGAAAAGCCTCACTGAATTCAGCCCAAGTAGTGATTTGGCCGACCGGGCGCATAGCCTCAAAGTTTTCCCACCAAAGGCTAGCAGGGCCTTCGAGGTGATAGGCATCATAGGTAACCTTATTAGCTTCGGCTACTTTGGCAGAACGTAGCTTATGGGTGATGCTGCGAAGCCAATCATCCGCATCGAGGGGCTTGACGGAATGATTAAACTTTGGTGGATACAACTTGATAAAGTCATTGATTGACACCAAGTCGTTCCTCTAATGGCGTGAAGTGTTCTGCTCAATCCGCTCCAGCAAGCGGTTAGTCTCGCGCTTGTTTCTTTCTGCCTCCAGCATAACTTCGGCCGGAGAAGGCGGGTGAGGCAGATTCCCATCCCTAGCTGCACTAGCTTCCCCCTGCTCCGGGGCAGCAGGGTTTCTGCGGGTGTTGACCATCCTAGGAAAACAAGACAAGGGTTTAGACAAGGATGGCACAATCTTGGCAAAGAAGTGCGGAATGTAATGGATAACATGGAATGCTGAGGTGTGCATTGCACGACATGGTAATATAGAAACTGCCATATATATACCATCGGTCATACACACCGTACATAGTTTAGTACAAGCCCAGGCTAGAGTACGACTACGGTGAAAGACGTTACATCTCATCGGAGGCATTCCAAGCTCCTATACATTATTTTCTACACCTCCGGAGCATGATACACACCAAGTCGTATCCCACGGGTCACGTAGGACCGTGGAGAATACAACTATTACAATACTAGTGAAACTACTACTAGCTCAGACAGCTCCGTAGTAATCCTCATAAAAGTCACCACCAAAGCCTGGAAGCGGAACATGATCATCTGGGAATAGACGGTCCTGTGGAGTTTGCGGGCCATAGGGACTCGGATGTGGCCTTGGTCCAACAAACGGTGGCAGACGGGGACCATGAGGAGGGGTGATGCCTCCTACATCATGCCAGTCCATACAATCTAGCAATCCAGACCGCACGGGGTACAGGTCCCTCATGTCCATGTATCTAGCCTGCACAACAGGTGCAAACCGGGTCAAAGTGGCCCAGTGGTCAGAACGAGAGTTGAAAAGCTCCATCCGCAAGGCCCGATTTTTGAGGTCCTTGTCCTCGAGCATCTCAGTAGTGGTGCGGAGTACTGAATCCTCATGTGTAGAGTCATAGTACAAAGCCTGATAGTACCCCTGTGCCCCAGGGAGTGAGGCTGGCATGTAGCGAAAATCGGTGTTCTGAAGCAAGGCAGTTCTGGCTCGAATGATAGTCATCATTGAGTAAGCTGTGTCCTGCACGAACATTTCGATAGTAACCCCAAGTCCATAAGAGCAGTGAAGGGGTTCAGTGGCTCCAGGATCAGAGGGGTATATCCTGACAGTACAAAGGTATTGGCTCTGATTGAAGTCTCAGAACTGCTCCTCGACGGTATACTCCGGATACCATCGATAGCCTGTCTCGACCATCACTCGGACCAACATGGCCGTGTGACCAGGTACATCGAGGCACCTTGTCAGACGAACCACTTGGTTCTGGGAACGGGTGGCCATCTGAAAGCACAGAATAATGCAAAGGCATTAGAATTTTTTAGGAGAAATTGAACAGCATAACGGCTGTAAATGCTCAGAAAAAGATTTGAGACATTCACAACAGTTTGCCAAACCACTCAACAACATCATATCAAGGTTCTGGTTCAACTGGCAACATACTAAAAGTAGTAGAAATTGAACTGAGGCTTGAACCCACAATCCTATAAGTTACTACGGATTAGTAACATGTGAACCTGATAGAGAGAAGAGAGCCTAGTCCTTAACCCATGTAGAATGAGAAGAGAATGACTCAGCTCAGAGGGCATAAGGTAAAGGAGTAAAAGAGCCTTACGTTCCCTCCCACAATCAATTCCCCTACATATAACTAAAGTATTTCTAGACTCGACATCGACCATTTTGGCTCAATGAACCTACAAGCAGTCCGACTCTGATGCCAACGCTGTCAAGACCCCGAATCCAGGTCACACCGATCTAGCCTATAACGCCTCATATCACTTTGCGGCCTCACGCACGGTATTTCCACGGGTGTTGCCTTACCATGGCCCGGGACCGTTTGCGCCTTTTGGCTCACGTATATGATAGTGTCGCTAGCATCCATATGACAGAGAACCCGGGCCGACATGGCTAGTCATGAACCCAAAGCGGCACTAACCTATGGGGACAGGCATACATCAATCACATCGAGCATGTCGGTCAGCAGCGTGTGAATCCGGGCTGTAGCACTGGGCTAACAGGACTCTGGGAACCCGGGCTGTAGCGGGCTAGGCAGGTCACCGGATGTCACCGCGTGATATTTCCCCGAAGGGACACACACAGGAAAGAGGTGAAAGACATGCTGGCCAGTCAAGTGTCCTGAGCAGTCACTACAAGAAATATGTCAACTAGTGACCTTCTGTCAGTGACCCTGGAAGAATTGGTCACAGATCTATGACCATTTCAGACCAATTGGTCAAAAGCTATTCGGGGGGGCTCCAAACCCTAAACTATAACGACCATTTTGGTCAGAAAGGTCGTAATTTCCTTACACGAAATGGTCATAAAGCAGATAGCACTGGTCTGCTGCCTTATTTCTAGCTGATCATGACCAATATAGATGGTCATAACCTTGTAAATTGTGGTGGGTTGCTATGACTAGGCGCCACCTCATCAGTTTTGCCTATGTGTCATGTCCATGTGGCAGTTTTTGCCCTAGGTTGTGAAGCAACCTATATTTCTGTCATTCCCAAAATTCCCAAAAAATCTCATAAATTCTTTGGGTCATATCTTCGTCCAATATGTAAAAAACCTTCCTTGCCTAGTTCAAAAATAATTCAACAATATTCATTTTCCTATTCTGTTCAGAACAACAGTTTGTGAAGGAAGTGTTATTTATATATTCTTGATTGCCCTCGGAATTTTTGGGCACTTTTTCCTATCTAAATCATTACCGCATGACAAAATTCAACTCCATTTGCCTAGCAAATCTTCCTCGGCAAATTTCCAAAGTTTTTGTCCACCTAGAAGCATTGTGAAGGAAGTACCTTTTTTATATATCGAAATGACATGAAATTTATACACTTCCTTCATATGCCCAAATTATCACCCTGCTCCAAATTTCAGCTCAGTGAAATTATCTATGTGAGCCCAGGTTCAATTTATATTTTATGGCCAAATTGGCACGTTGCAAAGCAAGTGTTATCTAGACCCCTCCTATTACCCTAAAACTTTTTGGGCACTCTTTCATACCCAAATCATTGCCACATGTTAATATTCAGCTCAATTTTTCTAGTAAATCTTTCTCAGGAAATTTCCAAAGTTTCTACCTTAGGAGAAGCTTTGTGAAGTAAGTACTAGCTAGGCTTACCCAAATGATCTGAAAATTTACCAGCACATGACCATACCTATGTAACTTACCTACACCAATTTTGAGATAATTTCATTCATCCAATCTCTCTCACTAGTTTTCCCAAGTTTCTCTCCATAGAAGAGCATTGTGAAGGAAGTACTACTTTGGCATATCCAAATGGTATCAGTTTTCTACAATGCTTTCCTATGCCCAAATAACCATCCTCCACCAAATTTCAGCTCAATCCATTCATTATTTTGAGCCCAGCTTCAACATTCATATTTTTGTCTAGCGTGGTACTTTGCAAAGCAAGTACCACCTAGGATCCTCCTTTTGAGATAAAAATTTGTGAAGACATTCTCCTTAGTAGATGATCACCCTCAGCTAAAACTCACACCCATTGGCCATGTGCATTTCCCGTACCGCTAATCAAACACTTGGCTGCTAATTTATCTTTGAGCATAGGTCAATCTCCTCGTGAGATTCTTCTGTTGTAATTTTCTTCCTAGCACCTACCTGGGAGTGCCCAACCCACTAGACATGCCCAGGCCTCCCAGAACGCATGTCAACGCCAAGGTCACACGGTGACCACGCGGCGGGCATGCGAGTTTACGCGCTTTGGAGTTGGGGCCCTGGGCCACATCCAAACCTTGATGTATTGCCACCAAACCATGTATTTATGATTAAATAGATACTTATGTAACTAGAAATGATTTTTGGAAAAAATAAAGAGCAAACAATAATGTAGATGCAGTTCAAAATTGACCCGCTTCCTACTGAATCAGCAGAAATTTATCTTTTTCACAAGTGGTGGATCAAAACTTTTGACACCAAACCATTTTGTCAATTATGCATTAAATATGGCCTAATATTTTATAAAAATGATTTGGTCGAATTTTGCAACAAATATATCGTAGGTCCTTCACAGAAAGAACTCAATTCGGGCACTTGGAAAATGGAAAATGAATTTTTCGTGCAAAGAAAATAAAAAGTCCCTTAGGCAAAATTGTTTGGAATTCCAATATGCACCCTTGTGCACAATATGATATCATCTGAACAAACTATGCCATGAATGTGGCCATAAGATTGATCATTTGGCTTGAAAGCCATGAATCTTCACGCATGATAGCTCATTTCTGAGAACACTTTTTAAAAATAATTGCCGTATTATAAGTCTACCATTTTTCCTGGTAACTTTGCCAAATATAATGACACAATGCGAAGGTTTTCCAATTTTTTGAATTTTTTATGTCCGTTTCAAAATGCGGTCAAAACAGCGGGAATGACCGTTCCTAGCTAGTGGTTGAATCTTGGATTTTTTTGATGTTTCTCTGATTAAATAGATACTTATGTAACTAGAAATGATTTTTGGAAAAAATAAAGAGCAAACAATAAGGTAGATGCAGTACAAAATTGACCCGCTTCCTACTGAATCGACAGAAAATTGTCTTTTTCACAAGTGGTGGATCAAAACTTTTGACACCAAACCATTTTGTCAATTATGCAGTAAATATAGCCTAATATTTTATAAAAATGATTTGGTCCAATTTTGCAACAAATATATGGTAGGTCCTTCACAAAAAACCCTCATTTCGGGCACTCGAAAAATGAAAAATGAATTTTCCGTGCAAAGAAAATGAAAACTCCCTTTGGCAACATTGTTTGAAATTACAATATGCACCCTTGTGCACAATATGATATCATTTGAACAAACTATGCCATGAATGTGGCCATAAGATTGATCATTTGGCTTGAAAGCCATGAATCTTCACACATGATCGCTCATTTCTGAGAACACTTTTTAAAAATAATTATCATATTACAAGTTTATTATTTTTTCTGGAAACTTTGTCACATATAATGACACAATGCGGAGGTTTTCCAATTTTTTGAATTTTTTGAATTTTTTATGCCCGTTTCAAAATGCGGTCAAAACACCGGGATGACCGTTCCTAGCTAGCGGTTGAATCTTATATTTTTTGGTGTTTCTATGATTAAATAGATACTTATGTACCTAGAAATGATTTTTGGGAAAAATATAAAGCAAACTACGAGGTAGCTACAGTTTAAATTTGACCCGCTTCCAGCTGAATCGGCGGGAATTTGTCTTTTTCACGAGAGGTGGATCAAAAATTTTGACACCCAACTATTTTGTCAATTGTGCATTATATATGGCCTAGTATTTTATAAAATTGATTTGGTCCAATTTTACGACAAATATATGGTAGATCCTTCACAAAAAAACTCATTTTGAGCATTTAAAGAATAAAAAAAAATATTTTTTCGTGCAAATGAAATAAAAATTCCCTGTGTTAATGTTGTTTGCCAATCTATGATATAAACTTGTGCAAAATATGACATCATTTGAACAAATATTTACTAGGTCTTTCACAAAAAAACTCATTTTAAGCATTGAAAAATGGAATGAAAAATTTGTGTGTAATTAATCATGACCAATTTAAAAGGTCAAAAGGTCTTCAAATTGTTTGATGCGTTCTGATTAGTTCATAGGCATATCACGCGGATCATGCATCCACTGCCATCGGATGCTTCTGAATCGAACGGCAGCCCTCTCCCCCTCCTCTCTCACCCAAACCCTAACTCATATCCCCTCCCCTCCCCTTCTCTCCCACGGCCACGGTCGAATCCTCGCTCATGACATAGACCTAGCCGCATGGCACGGCCATGGCCATGGCGGCGGCCAGATCCACCCCTCCCTCATCCCCTCGCCGCCGCCACCTCCTCCCCGTCCTGCAGCGGCGCGTCCTGCCACCACCTCCTTCCTCGACCGGTTCTCCTCCCGTCCGCGTTCCCTTCCCCACCCGTCTCGCCTGCTCCTTCTCCCACCCCGATTCACCCAACCAAACTAGAGCAGACCGCAACACTCCACTACTCCTTCTCCCATCCTGATTCCTCCCCAATTCCAGCCGCCGCCGCGCCGCTCGCCAAACTCCTCTCCCCCAGCCCCACTGCCGCCGGTCGGCGACCCCGTCTCCCCAAGCCCCTCCGGCGACCCTTCCCCGTGGGCGCCCCAAACCCTAGCCTCTCGCGGACGGGGCGACAGAGATGACCAGTGATCCTTCCTCCATGCGTGTTCCAGCGAAGACTGCGCCAGATCCCTTCCCTCGTAGTACATGGGGGATCTCGCCGCCGCCGCTGCGGTGGCCCTTGACGACGGCAAGGTAGGAGGCGGCCAGGTACGCCCTCTTCCTTTCCCCGTTCTGAATCTCCTCCATAACCCGCTGCATCTCCTCCCATCTCATGTGCCACTGCTTGCTTTGCTTTCTTCCTTCCATGGGCAGATGCAGATCTCATCTCTTCTTGTTCTGCACGGGCCAGACCACGACCACGGCAAGCGAAAGGATGCACGACGGGCTGGACGACAAGGTGGAGATCCTAGACACACGGAGGGGCTACCAAACCGGTGTTGCGGCAAGAACGACTCCGCAGCCCATACAGGAGGTGGACTGCATACTGGAACTGCCTCACATTGGATGAAAAATTTGGTAACCTACAGCTTAAGGGCTTGGCTTGCGTAATGCGCTGGCTCTTGGTCATCCTTGCATCTACTACGTGTTTGCTGGAATGTACCTTAGACAGCACGCTTACTGTTGTCTTTTCATTGTTTAAGGTCCCCGTGCCATCCATGGAGGAGTTTCAGGAAGCCTACTCGACCTCTCTCCTTGCCGCGACCCAACCATAAAGTACCTTTCTCCAACGTGATTTGCCCGCGCAGATTTTCAGTCTGTTTACACCTGAACATAACACTCTGTTTAATAAACCAAACACATAGTTTACTTGCAGCACCATATGGTGTGATGATGAATGATGCCAGATTTTCAGTCTGCTTGCACTGGAACATAACACCGTGTGTTTTATAGCACCACTTTGCATCACAGGACAATGCATGGTTTTCGTATTAAAAGTTTGAATGTCATATTACTCGAATGCAGAAATTGACCAAAGGTATCAGTTGAAGTCACGTTATCATCATCAGTCTGTTAAACATAACTTACAGGGGTTTGGTCCAGTTGGTGACTTTCTTAGCTTGCTGCAGAACCCGTAGAATATCTACTTTATGCTTTCGATGTATCATTCTTTGAAAACTCAGCTCCTACTATTCACCTTGTAGATTTTTTATTCTGCAACATATTTGGTTTTGTCATAAAATGATTGGATTATTCTGAAGAAGTATAGTGTAACCTTCCAGTGTGAGAAAATGGTCTTGCGGTCTTAATTTAGTCTGATTAAAAAATCGGCCATGCTCACAAGCAGTATATATGCACTTGCTCGGTTGATTGTTAGCAGTTTAGCTATACACAAATGGACCGAGATTGCACAATAAAATGTAGTAGATTTGCAGCCCACTAGCACAAACTGACTGATAGCAATCCTCTCTCTCGTATAGAAGTACATGCTATCTGACGTGAGCAAAATCATTGCGTAAATACAGGTACAACATATGACTAATTTACACAGTATACTAAAACTGGACCCCATGCATTCATTTTCAGAACTTGAAACTAACCTGACTAGTAGCTTCTTTGTCTTCCTATTTACAGCTTCCAGGATATCAATCATTCATTCTCAAGTTGCTACCCGGCAACTACAGGACACCTTGTTCTGGAATTTTCATGTTCTTTTTTATGTGTATATGCCTTCCTCTTCGATTTCAAGCTTGTGATTGAGGTCAATTGATGGTGGTGCTTGCGCGATGCAGATGTTGGGGATGGTGGAGAAGGAGATGGAGTACCGGGTCGAGCTTTGAACCTTTATTGTGTTGAATTCTTACTAGACACAGAACAAAATTTGGCTCACATGTTTCTTTATGCTCTGAATGTTCAATAGTTTTGAACCTTTAAGCTACTGTTTTGACATTAAGTGGATTACATGAATCAGTTTGATACTATTTTGGTGTTGCTTTAGCTTTAAACTAGTCTCCCTTTCTCATGGTCACTTGTATTTGCCGATTGTAAGGATTTTCTCCATGGAAAGAAAATATCAGTAGATTTCAAATTCTAAACTGATGCACTATGAACAAAAACTTATTCCCCGTTGTGGTGGGATTATTGCACTATTTGCTTGCTGCTGTACCATGGTATCTATAGGTTATTAGTATTGTTGATCCCGACCATGAGCTTGAATGGTATAGTATTAGAAGAGCATCAGTTTAGTTTGTAGCAGTGAGGTCACTGATTTTTGTTCTTTCATGCCATGGTACGATTATGATTGGAATGGTATCCACTTAACATGTTAGAATGTACTGATTGTTTGTGCTGATTCCTGGTCTATATCAGGGGTATAAGTTTATTACTTTCTATCTAGGTTTGTTAGCTATGGATGATTGCAGTGATGTTCTTCTAAATTTGCAAGATAAATGGCATGTTCCTTGCTCTCACCTATGAGTAGGTGTGATATTGTGTTAAGAGTCGTTTGTTTTGAAAGTTTTCATCACATGAGATGTTCCTTAGATGGAAATGAGTGTTATCGAGGAAATGGTTTTAGGTAAACCAGCACCTCTCATCAGTCCTTCTTACTCAGTGTTATCATCTGCTTGGTTTTAGGTGATGGACTCATTTCCCGCGGTGGTTTTGCTTGCGTTTTCCTGATGTTGTTTCGTGTCTGGTTCTGATTTGCTTTGCTGCTATTATTTCTGTGGCAATGCAGACTTGTGGTGACGAAGAGCAAGGCCGAGAAGGACTCCAACAAGCCCAAGCGCCCTCTGAGCGCCGTCTTAGTCCTCATGTGAGCCTTGGATTTGATTTGTTGTTGTGGTTTGATTCGTGTTGTTTCCGTGGCATGGTGACGTGTCCTGACTAGGCTCGTTTTGGTTCTGTTTTCGCAGGGACAGCTTCAGGAAGGACTCCAACTTCAAGCATGTCCCCATGGTAAGCATCTCAGTTCCCTTTGCTCCCACTCCTGTCTCCTTGTTCTCATTCAAACTGGTGATGTGATAGTTTTCCTTTCAAATCCTGTGTCCTGATTTGTGTTCAAATCGCAGGTTGGCAAGGGCGGTGGTGAGAAGTGGAAGTATCTTGAGTGATGTTGTAAGTTACCCGCTCCCCCATCCTATCTCTGTTACTGCTCTATTCGGTGTAGCTGCACCGTGTCATTTGGGTATTGTTTGACCTAGTTGGTCAGTGATATTTAGAATTTAGTCGCTATGTAATTGTCGATCTACTTCCTATTCTCAATGGTTGTTCAAATTTATGGTTTGCTGTGTTCAAATGTCTGTTGCCTTGTAGCCTTGTTAGAACCTATATAGTCTGTGCTCATCGATACAAACTGCTGCTCGAATTTGTTTCCAAATCCGCCATGCCATTTCCCATGATTTGTTCAACTATTCTTATTCTATTAATACTTATCCTAGAATCTATCGCCTTGCACCACATTAACATCTCCTCTGTTTGAATGAATTGCAGGAGAAGGCTCCCTAATTGCCAAGGCCAAGTACACCAAGAAGATCGACACCTACGACAACCCACTGGTATAACATTCACATCAAACACCTTCATCAGAATCGTAGCCATGTGATATTAACAAAACATTGTGGTATTGATCCATGCTCTTTCGCGCCTATCCCTGTTTTCGTTTCAGGCAGGAGAGGCGTCTGACGACTCTGACAAGTTCTAGTCTGAGGTGAGCGACGCAAAGCAGCAGGAGGGGGAGGGGGTCTCTGAAATGTCACCGCTTTCGCTCATTGCTAGTGTCACCGATTGATGATGGGTAGTTGCTGTTAGTTTAGCTCCTTAGTAGTATCTCCTAGTCTTTCAGGCGGCTGCTGCTGGTAGCTATAGTCTGTTCACCGATTGATGATGGATTGTTGAATGTACTTACTGTTGTACCCGTGGCTGTTTAAGGAATACTTTTGTGTTGAAAGAAATAAAATGGTCTTGATACATGCTTGTTTGAAATCCTTGTATCTCACTGTCGCTGGACCAACGCTCGTCAAGTTTGTGAATGTTTGCTATGGAGTCCCAAAATTGAAATGGACTACAAAAAGTTTGAGGCCCAAAAAATAAATGAATCGTATAATGCCGCGTCCTATAAAATAAAAAGGCTGAATTCTTGGGCTTGGCCCATGTAGTTGACACAAATTGCTTGAAAATATATATAATAAATGGGCTCGGCCCACAAAGACGGCTGAACTGGATCGGGCTGAATCTTGTCAGTGACCTTTCCAATTGGTCGTAATTTTGCCACGTCAGATTGCCACGTTGGATTCGACGTGGCCTGGCCAGACAGCTAGTGACCAAAACAAAAGGTCATGAGTTCAACGACCTTCTGTTTTGGTCGTAAACGTCTATGACCTTCTCAGAGATAAGGTCGTTAATTTCAGTATGCCGCGTCCTATAAAATAAAAAGGCTGAATTCTTGGGCTTGGCCCATGTAGTTGACACAAATTGCTTGAAAATATATATAATAAATGGGCTCGGCCCACAAAGACGGCTGAACTGGATCGGGCTGAATCTTGTCAGTGACCTTTCCAATTGGTCGTAATTTTGCCACGTCAGATTGCCACGTTGGATCCGACGTGGCCTGGCCAGACAGCTAGTGACCAAAACAAAAGGTCATGAGTTCAACGACCTTCTGTTTTGGTCGTAAACGTCTATGACCTTCTCAGAGATAAGGTCGTTAATTTCAGTTTACGACTGCCAGCTTTTGACCTTCTGTTTTGGTCACAAATGAAATACAATGACCTTTCAGTGACCAATGGTCAAGGTCACAAGTTGACATATTTCTTGTAGTGAGTAGTGCTGGGCTAGCAGGACTCCAGTGAACCGGGATGTAGCGGACTACTATGGCTCATGGAAGCACTAGACTACATTCCCCATAAAAGAGGTTTCCAAGGATAAACAACTAGATTGTCGGATCCCACACATACCAAGGATTTCAATCATACACACAATATGCTTGATATGTGTAAATACAACATGGCATCACAACAAAACTCTACAACTCAAAGTACTTTATTTAAAGGCTCCAGAGAGCCATATATAACATGTTCATACAGGTAGGGGTCACATGACCCGACACTCAAGTCATACAAGCATACAAGCACATGCAGAAGCAAACTAGTCTGAGTACATACACTAGAAAGAAAGAAGGCTTAACGAAGCATGTCTATCTACATAGGGCCCTCCATCGCCAGAATCACCACCTGGGTGGCAAGTCACTCATCGACGTCGAGGTCTACGTAAAACCCGTCGGAGGGGGCGGTGTTGTCGTCTGAAAATAGTAATTAAAGCAACATGAGTACAAAGGTACTCAACAAGTCTTACAACAGATCCTACTATACATGCTCATTCTCAAGAAGGTGGTGGAGTTGTTGCAGCAAGCCAGCTTTGACTCTTGGATAAGCTATCCTACGAGACACCACTTGTAAAATAGTTTCGCACACGAGTCCACTAATCACCAACACAATACTCCACCGTGGATCCTCCCTCATCATCCTGCGAGAGGGCCATCCGTGATACTCACACTTATCTTGAGTCTTTTAGTAGTAACCATTAACTTGTCTATGAACTGTATAGGCAACCAAGTAGTCCTTTATCGCGGACGCAGCTATTCGAATAGATGATGTTAACCCTGCAGGGGTGTACTTCTTCATACACGCTCTCACCACTTACCGTCGTTTACACGACATGTACTCGGCAACCTTCAAGCGGAAGCCCAACGAGGGTGTCGGCCACGGCATACCTAAACACTCAAGTCTCTAGTCCAGGTTTTTCGCCTATCCAGGTTCCATCCGCAGGGAGTCCGGCCGAGGTTTCCACATACGGCCCCGAACGATGTGAACAGGGTTCCTGAGACATCAAAGGGTGACTCGGTACACCGTGCCATGGTGTATCTACCACATCATAGCCCACCCCTAGGGTCAGCGCTACGCACGGCCGCCAACACATAACCTACAAACACCAGAAACTAGTTGCAACTCCTAGACAGAGTACTAGGGTGGTTAAGAAGCCGAGAGGGTCAATTTGTTGGGGAACGTTGCAGAAAACAAAATTTTTCCTACTGTTTCACCAAGATCCATCTATGAGTTCATCTAGCAACGAGTGATCGGATTGCATCTACATACCTTTGTAGATCACGCGCGGAAGCGTTCAAAGAACGGGGATGAGGAAGTCGTACTCGACGTGATCCAAATCACCGGAGATCCTAGCGCCGAACGGACGGCACCTCCGCGTTGAACACACGTACGGTCAGCGTGATGTCTCCTCCTTCTTGATCCAGCAAGGGGAAGGAGAGGTTGATGAAGATCCAGCAGCACGACGGCGTGGTGGTGGATGCAGGGGTCACCGCAGCAGGGCTTCGCTGTTCTACTGCGAGAGGGAGAGGTGTAGCAAGGGAGAGGGAGGCGCCAAGACTCAAGGGTGCGGCTGCCCCTCCCCCCTTTATATAGGCCCCCTAGGGGGTGCGCCGGCCCTAGGAGATGGGATCTCCTAGGGGGGGCGGCGGCCAAGGGGTGGAGTGCCCCCCAAGCCAGGTGGGGCGCCCCCCACCCTAGGGTTCCCAACCCTAGGCGCATGGGGTGGGCCAAGGGGGCGCACCAGCCCACTATGGGCTGGTTCCCCTCACCACTTAGCTCATGGGGCCCTCCGGGATGGGTGGCCCCACCCGGTGGACCCCCGGGACCCTTCCGATGGTCCCGGTACAATACCGGTGACCCCCGAAACTCTCCCGATGGCCGAAACTGCATTTCCTATATATAATTCTTCACCTCTGGACCATTCCGGAACTCCTCGTGACGTCCAGGATCTCATCCGGGACTCCGAACAACTTTCGGGTTACTGCATATTCATATCTCTACAACCCCAGCGTCACCGAACCTTAAGTGTGTAGACCCTACGGGTTCGGGAGACATGTAGACATGACCAAGATGGCTCTCCGGTCAATAACCAACAGCGGGATCTGGATACCCATGTTGGCTTCCACATGCTCCTCAATGAACTCATCGGATGAACCACGATGTCGAGGATTCAAGCAACCCCGTATACAATTCCCTTTGTCAATCGGTATGTTACTTGCCCGAGATTCGATCGTCGGTATCCCATTACCTTGTTCAATCTCGTTACCGGCAAGTCACTTTACTCGTACCGTAATGCATGATCCCGTGACCAGACACTTGGTCACTTTGAGCTCATTGTGATGATGCATTACCGAATGGGCCCAGAGATACCTCTCCGTCATACGGAGTGACAAATCCCAGTCTTGATCCGTGTCAACCCAACAGACACTTTTGGAGATACCCGTAGTATACCTTTATAGTCACCCAGTTACGTTGTGACGTTTGGTACACCCAAAGCACTCCTACGGTATCCAGGAGTTACACGATCTCATGGTCTAAGGAAAAGATACTTGACATTGGAAAAACTCTAGCAAACGAACTATACGATCTTGTGCTATGTTTAGGATTGGGTCTTGTCCATCACATCATTCTCCTAATGATGTGATCTCGTTATCAATGACATTCAATGTCCATAGTGAGGAAACCATGACTATCTGTTGATCAACGAGCTAGTCAACTAGAGGCTTACTAGGGACATGTTGGTGTCTATGTATTCACACATGTATTACGATTTCCGGATAACACAATTATAGCATGAATAAACGACAATTATCATGAACAAGGAAATACAATAATAATCCTTTTATTATTGCCTTTAGGGCATATTTCCAACAGTCTCCTACTTGCACTAGAGTCAATAATCTAGTTAGATTGTGATGAATCGAACACCCATGGAATTCTGGTGTTGATCATGTTTTGCTCTAGGGAGAGGTTTAGTCAATGGATCTGCTACATTCAGGTCCGTATGTACTTTACAAATATCTATGTCTCCATCTTGAACATTTTCATGAATGGAGTTGAAGTGACGCTTGATGTGCCTGGTCTTCTTGTGAAACCTGGGCTCCTTGGCAAGTGCAATAGCTCCAGTGTTGTCACAGAAGAGTTTGATTGGCCCCGACACATTGGGTATGACTCCTAGGTCGGTGATGAACTCCTTCACCCAAATCGCTTCATGCGCTGCCTCTGAGGCTGCCATGTACTCCGCTTCACATGTAGATCCCACCACGACGCTCTGCTTGCAACTGCACCAGCTTACTGCCCCACCATTCAAAATATACACGTATCCGGTTTGTGACTTAGAGTCATCCAGATCTGTGTCGAAGCTAGCGTCGACGTAACCCTTTACGACGAGCTCTTCGTCATCTCCATAAATGAGAAACATTTCCTTAGTCCTTTTCAGGTACTTCAGGATATTCTTGACCGCTGTCCAGTGTTCCTTGCCGGGATTACTTTCGTACCTACCTACCAAACTTATGGCAAGGTTTACATCAGGTCTGGTACACAGCATGGCATACATAGTAGAACCTATGGCTGAGGCATAGGGGATGACACTCATCTCTTCTATATCTTCTGCCGTGGTCGGACATTGAGCTGAGCTCAATTTCACACCTTGCAACACAGGCAAGAACCCCTTCTTAGACTGATCCATATTGAACTTCTTCAATATCTTATCAAGGTATGTGCTTTGCAAAAGACCTATGAGGCGTCTTGATCTATCTCTATAGATCTTGATGCCTAATATATAAGCAGCTTCTCCAAGGTCCTTCATTGAAAAACTCTTATTCAAGTAGGCCTTAATGCTGTCCAAAAGCTCTATATCATTTCCCATCAAAAGTATGTCATCTACATATAATATGAGAAATGCTACAGAGCTCCCACTCACTTTCTTGTAAACGCAGGCTTCTCCATAAGTCTGCATAAACCCAAACGCTTTGATCATCTCATCAAAGCGAATGTTCCAACTTCGAGATGCTTGCACCAGCCCATAAATCGAGCGTTGGAGCTTGCACACCTTGTCAGCATTCTTAGGATCGACAAAACCTTCCGTCTGCATCATATACAATTCTTCCGTAAGGAAACCATTAAGGAATGCCGTTTTGACGTCCATTTGCCATATCTCATAATCATAGAATGCGACAATTGCTAACATGATTCGGACGGACTTCAGCTTCACTACCGGTGAGAAAGTCTCATCGTAGTCAACCCCTTGAACTTGTTGATAACCCTTAGCGACAAGCCGAGCTTTATAGATGGTCACATTACCATCCGCGTCTGTCTTCTTCTTAAAGATCCATTTATTTTCTATGGCTCGCCGCTCAACGGGCAAGTTAGTCAAAGTCCATACTTCGTTTTCATACATGGATCCTATCTCGGATTTCATGGCTTCCAGCCATTTGTCGGAATCCGGGCCCGCCATCGCTTCTTCATAGTTCGAAGGTTCACCGTTGTCTAACAACATGATTTCCAAGACAGGGTTGCCGTACCATTCTGGTGAAAAACGTCTCCTTGTGGACCTTCAAATTTCAGTAGGAGCTTGATCAGAAGTATCTTGATCATCATCATTAACTTCCTCTCTAATTGGTGCAGGAACCACAGGAACATTTTCCTAAGTTGCGCCACTTTCCGGTTCAAGAGGTAATACTTCATCAAGTTCTACTTTCCTCCCACTTCTTTCGAGAGAAACTCCTTCTCTAGAAAGGATCCATTCTTGGCAACAAAGATCTTGCCTTCGGATCTGAAGTAGAAGGTATACCCAATAGTTTCTTTAGGGTATCCTATGAAGACACATTTTTCCGACTTGGGTTCGAGCTTTTCAGTTTGAAGTTTCTTGACATAAGCATCGCATCCCCAAACTTTTAGAAACGACAGCTTAGGTTTCTTCCCAAACCATAATTCATACGGTGTCGTCTCAACGGATTTCGACGGAGCCCTATTTAAAGTGAATGCGGCAGTCTCTAAAGCATAGCCCCAAAACGATAGCGGTAAATCGGTAAGAGACATCATAGATCGCACCATATCTAATAGAGTGCGATTACGACGTTCGGACACACCATTACGCTGAGGTGTTCCAGGCGGCGTGAGTTGTGAAACTATTCCACATTTTCTTAAGTGTGTGCCAAATCCGTGACTCAAGTATTCTCCTCCACGATCTGATCGCAGGAACTTGATTTTCCTGTCACGTTGATTCTCAACCTCACTCTGAAATTCCTTGAACCTTTCAAAGGTCTCAGACTTGTGTTTCATTAAGTAGACATACCCATATCTACTCAAGTCATCAGTGAGGGTGAGAACATAACGATAGCCACCGCGAGCCTCAACACTCATTGGACCGCACACATCAGTATGTATGATTTCCAATAAGTTGGTTGCTCGCTCCATTGTTCCTGAGAACGGAGTCTTGGTCATTTTACCCATGAGGCATGGTTCGCATGTGTCAAATGATTCATAATCAAGAGACTCTAAAAGTCCATCTGCATGGAGCTTCTTCATGCATTTGACACCTATGTGACCAAGGCGGCAGTGCCATAAGTATGTGGGACTATCATTATCAACGTTACATCTTTTGGTATTCACACTATGAATATGTGTAGCATTAGGCTCGAGATTCATTAAGAATAAACCATTCACCATCGGAGCATGACCATAAAACATATCTCTCATATAAATAGAACAACCATTATTCTCGGATTTAAATGAGTAGCCATCTCGTATTAAACGAGATCCTGATACAATCTTCATGCTCAAACTTGGCACTAAATAACAATTATTGAGGTTCAAAACTAATCCCGTAGTTAAATGTAGAGGCAGCGTGCCGACGGCGATCACATCGACCTTGGAACCATTCCCGACGCGCATCGTCACCTCGTCCTTCGCCAGTCTCCGCTTATTCCGCAGCTCCTGCTTTGAGTTACAAATGTGAGCAACTGCACCGGTATCAAATACCCAGGAGCTACTACAAGTACTGGTAAGGTACACATCAATTACATGTATATCACATATACCTTTCGTTTTGCCGGCCTTCTTGTCCGCTAAGTATTTGGGGCAGTTCCGCTTCCAGTGACCATTTTCCTTGCAATAAAAGCACTCAGTCTCGGGCTTGGGTCCATTCTTTGGCTTCTTCCCGGCAGCTTGCTTGCCGGGCGCGGCAACTCCCTTGCCGTCCTTCTTGAAGTTCTTCTTACCCTTGCCTTTCTTGAACTTAGTGGTTTTATTCACCATCAACACTTGATGTTCCTTTTTGACTTCTACCTCTGCTGATTTCAGCATTGCAAATACTTCAGGAATGGTCTTTTCCATCCCCTGCATATTGAAGTTCATCACAAAGCTCTTGTAGCTCGGTGGAAGCGACTGAAGGATTCTGTCAATGACCGCGTCATCCGAGAGATTAACTCCCAGCTGAGTCAAGCGGTTATGTAACCCAGACATAGTGAGTATGTGCTCACTGACAGAACTGTTTTCCTCCATCTTACAGCTGAAGAACTTGTCGGAGACTTCATATCTCTCGACCCGGGCATGAGCTTGAAAAACCATTTTTAGCTCTTCGAACATCTCATATGCTCCGTGTCTCTCAAAACACTTTTGGAGCCCCGGTTCTAAGCTGTAAAGCATGCCGCACTAAAAGAGGGAGTAATCATCAGTACGTGTCTGCCAAGCGTTCATAACGTCTTGTTCTGCAGGGAGAACAGGTGCGTCACCTAGCGGTGCTTGTAGGACATAATCTTTCTTGGCAGCCATGAGGATGATCCTCAGGTTCCGGACCCAGTCCGTGTAGTTGCTGCCATCGTCTTTCAGCTTGGTTTTCTCTAGGAACGCTTTGAAGTTGAGGACAACGTTGGCCATTTGATCTACAATATATGTTGTAAAGATTTTAGACTAAGTTCATGATAATTAAGTTCATCTAAATCAAATTATTCAATGAACTCCCACTCAGATAGACATCCCTCCAGTCATCTAAGTATAACATGATCCAAGTTAACTAGGCCGTGTCCGATCATCATGTGAGACGGACTAGTCAACATCGGTGAACATCTTCATGTTGATTGTATCTTCTATACGACTCATGCTTGACCTTTCAGTCTTCTGTGTTCCGAGGCCATGTCTGTACATGCTAGGATCGTCAAGTCAACCTAAGTGTTTGCATGTGTAAATCTATCTTACACCCGTTGTATGTGAACGTTGGAATCTATCACACCCGATCATCACGTGGTGCTTCGAAACAACGAACTGTCGCAATGGTGCACAGTTAGGGGGAACACTTTCTTGAAATTATTATGAGGGATCATCTTATTTACTACCGTCGTTCTAAGTAAACAAGATGCAAAAACATGATAAACATCAAATGCAATCAAATAATAATAGTGACATGATATGGCCAATATCACATAGCTCCTTTGATCTCCATCTTGGGGCTCCATGATCATCTTGTCACCGGCATGACACCATGATCTCCATCATCATGATCTCCATCATCGTGTCTCCATGAAGTTGCTCGCCAACTATTACTTCTACTACTATGGCTAACATGTTTAGCAATAAAGTAAAGTAATTTACATGGCGTTTCTCAATGACACGCAGGCCATACAAAAAATAAAGACAACTCCTATGGCTCCTGCCGGTTGTCATACTCATCGACATGCAAGTCGTGATTCCTATTACAACAGCATGAACATCTCATACATCACATATATATCATTCATCATTCATCACAACTTTGGCCATATCACATCACAAAACACTTGCTGCAGAAACAAGTTAGACGTCCTCTAATTGTTGTTGCAAGTTTTACGTGGCTGCAAAAGGGTTCTAGCAAGAACGTTTTCTTACCTACGTGAAAGCCACAACGTGATTTGTTAACTTCTATTTACCCTTCATAAGGACCCTTTTCATCGAATCCGCTCCAACTAAAGTGGGAGAGACAGACACCCGCCAGCCACCTTATGCAACTAGTGCATGTTAGTCGGTGGAACCGGTCTCACGTAAGCGTACGTGTAAGGTTGGTCCGGGCCGCTTCATCCCACGATACTGCTGAAGCAAAATAAGACTAGTAGCGGCAAGAAAGTTGACAACATCTACGCCCACAACAAATTGTGTTCTACTCGTGCAAAGAGAACTACGCATAGACCTAGCTCATGATGCCACTGTTGGGGAACGTTGCAGAAAACAAAAATTTTCCTACGGTTTCACCAAGATCCATCTATGAGTTCATCTAGCAACGAGTGATCGGATTGCAGCTACATACCTTTGTAGATCACGCGCGGAAGCGTTCAAAGAACGGGGATGAGGAAGTCGTACTCGACGTGATCCAAAACACCGGAGATCCTAGCGCCGAACGGATGGCACCTCCGCGTTCAACACACGTATGGTCAGCGTGACGTCTCCTCCTTGATCCAGCAAGGGGAGGAGGAGAGGTTGATGAAGATCCAGCAGCACGACGGCGTGGTGGTGGATGCAGGGGTCACCGCAGCAGGGCTTCGCCGTTCTACTGCAAGAGGGAGAGGTGTAGCAGGGGAGAGGGAGGCGCCAAGACTCAAGGGTGCGGCTGCCCCTCCCTCCCCCCCTTTATATAGGCCCCCTAGGGGGTGCGCCGGCCCTAGGAGATGGGATCTCCTTGGGGGGGGGCAAGGGGTGGAGTGCCCCCCAAGCCAGGTGGGGTGCCCCCCCCCCACCCTAGGGTTCCCAACCCTAGGTGCATGGGGTGGGCCAAGGGGGGAGCACCAGCCCACTATGGGCTGGTTCCCCTCCCCACTTAGCCCATGGGGCCCTCCAGGATGGGTGGACCCACCTGGTGGACCCCCGGGACCCTTCCGGTGGTCCCGGTACAATACCGGTGACCCCCAAAACTCTCCCGATGGCCGAAACTGCACTTCCTATATTTAATTCTTCACCTCTGGACCATTCCAGAACTCCTTTGATGTCCAAGATCTCATCCGGGACTCCGAACAACTTTTGGGTTACTGCATATTCATATCTCTACAACCCTAGCGTCACTGAACCTTAAGTGTGTAGACCCTACGGGTTCGGGAGACATGTAGACATGACCGAGATGGCTCTTCGGTCAATAACCAACAGCGGGATCTGGATACCCATGTTGGCTCCCACATGCTCCTCGATGATCTCATCGGATGAACCACGATGTCGAGGATTCAAGCAACCCCGTATACAATTCCCTTTGTCAATCGGTATGTTACTTGCCCGAGATTCGATCGTCAATATCCCAATACCTTGTTCAATCTCGTTACCGGCAAGTCACTTTACTCGTAGCGTAATGCATGATCCCATGACCAGACACTTGGTCACTTTGAGCTCATTGTGATGATGCATTACCGAGTGGGCCCAGAGATACCTCTCCGTCATACGGAGTGACAAATCCCAATCTTGATCCGTGTCAACCCAACAGACACTTTCGAAGATACCCGTAGTATACCTTTATAGTCACCCAGTTACATTGTGACGTTTGGTACACCCAAAGCACTCCTACGGTATCCGGGAGTTACACGATCTCATGGTCTAAGGAAAAGATACTTGACATTGGAAAAACTCTAGCAAACGAACTATACGATCTTGTGCTATGTTTAGGATTGGGTCTTGTCCATCACATCATTCTCCTAATAATGTGATCTCGTTATCAATGACATTCAATGTCCATAGTCAAGAAACCATGACTATCTGTTGATCAACGAGCTAGTCAACTAGAGGCTTACTAGGGACCTGTTGGTGTCTATGTATTCACACATGTATTACGATTTCCGGATAACACAATTATAGCATGAATAAAAGACAATTATCATGAACAAGGAAATACAATAATAATCCTTTTATTATTGCCTCTAGGGCATATTTCCAACACAATTAAGGATCCCAATGCATGGTAGTAACTGATTCTTAAATCACACATACAGATCTCAGTTCTTAAGGACGGCCTCAATGAAACAACCCACCATGAACTCCTACATGGCCTCTCATCGATACCTTTACCAAAACATGTTCAACACATCTCTCACATTACCGACGTAATCATTTCACTCTAGCCCATCACCCAGATGAACCAGACCTGACACAACTCTAAGCATAGCAGGCATAGCAAGGTAGGAAACACATACATGGCTCAGTCAACTCCTACACATTCTAGTGGGTTTCATCTAGTTATTGTGGCAATGACAGGTCATGCAGAGGATAAGGGTTCAACTACCGCAGCACACAATAGTTTGAAACATTGTTGTCTTAATGCAGTAAATGAGAGCAGGAGCGAGAACATGGGATTGTATCGATATGATCAATGGGGCTACTTGCCTGATGGAGTTGTAGTAGGGTACTGCCCTTCAGTTGGATACTCGAGAATATCCTCGGAGGCAGAACCTACCACGAAAGACATCACAGAACACAATCATCACATGGCAATATGCAACAATATGATGCATGCTATGACATGGCAATATGAGGTGTCCTGGCTAATGCATTGTGAAACAAGTTGGTTTGAGTCCATTTGAATCAAAGGTTCAAATGGAAGCTTATGTTATTAAGTCATATAAGTGCATTTGCTTGTTTCGCCTAAACAGCAAGGTTAAAGTATTTTGTCATGCATGAAACCATTACAGATGGAAAGATTGAATTTTTTGATCAAATTTCATATATAAATCTTTGCATTTGGAGTTACAGATTAAAAGTTATGAATTTTTGAAGTTTGTAGTATTTTCTGGAATTTCCTGTATAAGAATAATTCCAGTAATTGAATTAATGCGTCAGCATTGCGTCAGGGTGACGTCAGTGGTCAACAGAGCCAGTCCAGGTCAAACCTGACTAGTGGGACCCGCATGTCATTGTTAATTAACTAACTAAATTTAGTTAGTGCTAATCTAAGTTAATTAGCAAAGCAGTCCCACTTGTCATAGACTCAGGGGGAGTCAACCTGGGCCCACACGGAGTCAACCAGGGTCAAATGGGGTCAAACTCGTCGGCGTTTAGCCGCCAGCGAGGCCAGACGCGGCGGGGCAGTGCGGGTTTCGTGCTCCGGTGACCAAATGGATGATGGAGGGCATCTACGCGTAGCTGGGAGCAAGCCGCGTCGTTTGGTGGCAGTGGTGGAGCTCGGGGTGGCCGGAAACATCGCCGGCGACGAGCTGTGCGGCTGCTGGAGCTCGGGTGAGGTCAAACCCGAGGCTACAGGACACGGCGAGGCGCGTGGAGTGGTGCTACGGGTTCCTGCGAGTGCGGTGAGTGTGTTAGACGCTGTGGTGTGGCCGGTGGGTGGCCGGAGTCACGTCGGCGACGAGCTCAGCAGCGGCAGGTGCATGTTAGTTTGGTGCGGTGCATACGGTGCACGAGAGAGGTAACAGAGAGGGGGAGGACGGAGCAGGGCTCACGGCGATCGCAGAAAGCGTCCAAGCGGGCTCGGGGAAGGCCGGAGCTGAGTGGGGCGATGATGGCAATCTCGGCGGCCAGAGTTGGGGAAGACGGGGTCGGGGGCGACTCCAGAGCAGGCGAGTGCTCGGGGCTCGGCCTACTCGACATGGATGACAACTGCGGAGCGAACAGACATGGAAGCGCGGCACGGGGACGACGGGGGACGTGGGTTTCACAGTGGCACGGGCGCGGCAGCGTCGGCCATGGTGCGGGAGAGCGAGGGAGAGGAGCTGGGGAGGAAGGGATGTGTCTGCGAGCTCGGGGGAGGAGTGGGTGCCCGACCCAGGGCAGCAGAACGGCGAGGGGAGGAAGCAGGGCGGCGGGCAGCTGCGTGGCGCGCGCTGGTGCCTGCGTCGAGCACCTGCCTGCCTGCCTGGCCGAGTCAAGCAGCTCGCTAGAGCGGTTGCTGGGCTAGGCAGGCTAGGTGGGCCTGCTAGGTGAGCGCCAGGTAAGTCCTCTGCTCTCTGCTTTTGTTTTTCTTTTTTATTTGTTCCTGTTCTGTGTTTTCAAATAGTAAAAATACTATTCCATTTAGGAAAAACCTGAAAATATTCAGAAGCACATTTGAAATTATTCTCAATAGCCTAAAAATACCTTCAAGATTATTTGGGCATTTTAAAATATTTATAGGATTTAAATTGCCCAAATGCAAATAGTAATGATTTAATCCAATGACCTTATGTGTCCTGGAAAAAAAGTGAACCCATTTTGTCAGAGGTTCTAACCCAAAACAAAAAGCATGGACTTTTTAGAAGGGCATTTCAGGTTCATTGAAAAAGATTTTAGTAAACCCTAGTTATTTCCAGGGGTGCTGGGGGTTCTGTCATCCCCATTTCAGTTTTCTGGAAAAGTAGACATGATGCAACACTCTAATGCATGAACTAGCTAGGGTGTGACTGTCGAGGTGAAGATACCCCGAACAAACCCTTTGAAGGATTGTTCTCCATAGTAACAAGTGACAATAAATTTCAGCACGTAGTAATAATTTTTCCTTACCGATTTCCACTTACCAAGAGCGCTTTACTCCCTGGCAACGGCACCAGAAAAGAGCCTTGATGGCCCACAAGTATAGGGTATCAATCGTAGTCTTTTTGATAAGTAAGAGTGTCGAACCCAACAAGGAGCAAAAGGAAATGACAAGTAGTTTTCAGCAAGGTATTCTCTGTAAGCACTGAAATTATAAGTGACAAGTAGTTTGATAGCAAGATAATTTATAACGGGCAAGTAATGGTAACGGATACAAAAGTGCAACAAGATAGCCCAATCCTTTTGAGGCAAAGGACAGGCCAAAACGGTCTCTTATGATAAGCAAAGCGTTCTTGAGGGTACACGGGAATTTCATCTAGTCACTTTCATCATGTTGGTTTGATTTGTGTTCGCTACTTTGATAATTTGATATGTGGGTGGACCAGTGCTTAGGTGTTGTTCTTACTTGAACAAGCCTCCTACTTATGATTAACCCCCTCGCAAGCATCCGCAACGACGAGAAAAGTATTAAGAATAAATCTAACCATAGCATTAAACTTTTGGATCCAAAACGGTCCCTTACGGAATAGCGCATAAACTAGGGTTTAAGCTTCTGTCACTCTCGCAACCCATCATCTAATAACTACACCACGATGCATTCCCTTAGGCCCAAAAATGGTGAAGTGTCATGTAGTCGGTGTTCACATGACACCACTAAGGGAATCACAACATACATACCATCAAAATATCGAACACATATCAAGTTCACAGGAATACTTGCAATAAGATTTCTCCCATGACATCAGGAACAAAAGTAACGACTACTCACGAATGATAATCATGCTCAAGATCATAGGGTTATTAAATAGCATAATGGATCTGAACATATAATCTTTCACCAAATAAACCATATAGTAATCAACTACAAGATGTAATCAACACTACTAGTCGCCCACAAGCACCAATCTAAGGTTCTGGTACAAAGATTGAACACAAGAGATGAACTAGGCTTTGAGAGGAGATGGTGTTGTTAAATATGTTGATGGAGGTTTCCCTCCCCAAGATGGGAGAGTTGTTGGTGATGATGATGACGATGATTTCCCCCTCCAGGAGGGAAGTTCCCCTGGAGGAATCACTCCGTTAGAGGGAAAAAGTGCTCCTGCCCAAGTTCCGCCTCGAGACGGCGGCAGCTTCGTCCCGAAAGTCCTATCTTGATTTTTTTTCTAGGTAAAAATGACTTATATACCAGAAGATGGGCACCGGAGGTGGGCCGAGGGGAACACAACCCACGAGGGCGCGCCTGGGCTCCCTGGCGCGCCCGGGTGGGTTGCGCCCACCTGGTGGGCCCCTTTGGTACTTATTGGCTCCAATAATTCTTATATATTCCATAAAAATTCTCCATGAAGTTTCAGCTCATTTGGAGTTGTGCAGAATACGTACCCTGGCGTAGCTTTTTCAGGTCAAGAATTCGAGCTGCCGGTATTCTTCATCTTTGTGTGAACCTTGCATATCATGAGACAAAAGGCATTAGAATTACTCCAAAAAGCATTATTATACATTAAAACAATATAAATAACAATAGGAAAACATGATGAAAAATGGACGTATCACTCCTCTAACCCTAATCTTTGGCCTATAAATTCCCAAATATTCCCAAACCACCAGAAGCGTCCACAAAAATACTTTTCCGCCACCGCAAGCCTCTGTTCCCGAGAGAACCCATCTTGGGGCCTTTTCCGATGATGTGCCAGAGGGGGATTTGATCACGGAGGGCATGTACATCAACCTTATTGCCCTTTCGATGAAGCGTGAGTAGTTTACCTCAGACCTACGGGTTCATAGCTAGTAGCAAGATGGCTTCTTCTCTCTCTATGATCTTCAATACAATGTTCTCGTTGATGTTCTTGGAGTTTTATCCGATGTAATATTCTTTTGCGGTCTGTTTGTCAAGATCCAATGAATTGTGGATTTATGATCAGATTATCTATGAATATTATTTGAATCTTATCTGAATTCTTATATGCGTAATTTGATATCTTTGTATTTCTCTTTGAATTATCGGTTTGGTTTGGCCAACTAGATTGGTATTTCTTGCAATGGGAGAGGTGCTTAGTTTTGGGTTCAATCTTCGGTGTCCTCACCAAGTGACAAAGAGGGGTAGCGAGGCACGTATTGTATTGTTTCCATCAAGGATAAAAAGATGGAGTTTTCATCATATTGCTAGAGTTTATGCCTCTACATCATGTCATCTTACTTAATGTGTTACTCTGTTCTCTTGAACTTAATACTCTAGATGCAGGCAACGATGTGTGGACTAATAGTAGTGGATGTAGAATCGTTTCGGTCTACTTGACACGGACGTGATGCCTATATGCATAATCATTGCCATAGATATCGTCATAACTTTGCGCTTTTCTATCAATTGCTCAACAGTATTTTTTCGCCCACCATATTATTTTCCTTCAAGAGAGAAGCCTCTAGTGAAACCTATGCCCCCGGGTCTATTTTCCATTATATATTTTCAGATCTATAAACCAAAAATACCAAAAAAGACCTTGCTGCAATTTATTTACTTTTATTTTAATTATGTTTTAGTAATCTTTTATATCTATCTCTATCAGATCTCACCGTTGCAATTGACCGTGAACGTATTGACAACCCCTTTATCGTGTTGGGTGCAACTGTTTGATTGTTTGTGTAGGTGCATAGATTGGAGACTTGCTTGTGCCTCCTACTGGATTCATACCTTGATTCTCTAACAGTGGGAAATACTTATCTCTACTTTGCTGCATCACCCTTTCCTCTCCAAGGGAAAAACCAACGCAAGCTCAAGAAGTAGCAGGAAGAATTTCTGGCGCCGTTGCCGGGGAGGTTCTACATCAAGCCTACCAAGAAGAGAAGAGTTTATGGATCCTCATCCACTTGCTAATATTTTTAAGAGATCCGATTGTGATGAACGAATTGCTAGTGAGTTGTGTGCACTAGATTATCTTTATGAAGCTTTGCTTGAAATTCACGAATCTAAAAATTGTGATGAAGTGTTAAAAGAAGAAATATATGAAGTGATTCACAATAGCCCTTGGATGAAAAGCATGATTGCAATGGTTCTACTATAAATTCTATTAATGTCAATTGTGCTAATGATATGCAGAACCCTAAGCTTGGGGATGCTAATTTTGCTATGTCCACTACTTGTTGCAATGATCATGATTGGGGTGATTTTTCTTATGATCTTGAAAATTTATTTAAGCCTCATGATGAATATGTTTGCAATAATATTGAAAGTGGGTTTGGAAGAGTTTCAACTCTAGGTAATAATGATCCCACTACTTTGGAGTGTGATCAATCTTATGAAATTTTTGATAAAAGTGGGCTTGGAGAGGTCATGACTTTATTTTATGATAATCCCACTATTTTGGAACAGTGTCAACTTTGCATGCATGTGGATCATGTAGAGAAAATTTTATATGATAGCTATGTTTTTGAATTTGATTATGATCCTACATGTAATTATTATGAGATAGGAAAATATGATTGTAGAAATCTTCATGTCACTAAATTACTTCTTGCTATGTTGAGATTGCTAATGTTTCTTTCTTCTTCCTTGCATATGCTAGTTTTTGCTTGTCTTGATAGTTTGTTTGATTATAAAATTCCTATGCATAGGAAGTATGTTAGAATTAAACTTGTTTTGCACAAGCTTCATGATGCTCTCTTCGTGTTTCAATTGCTACCTTTCATGTGAGCATCAATAAAGATTATCAACGCCTAGCTAAAAGGCTTTAAAGAAAAGCGCTTGTTGGGAGACAACCCAATATTTTTCTTTTCTGTTTTTATGAGTATACACATGATTACCTCTAAAGTAATTGTGTTTTGGTGTTTCAAATAGTGTTTGATCCAAGTAAAGCCTTTGGGATACTTTGGTATATCGTTGATTTGATCTTGCTGAAAAACAGATACTTTTGCACTCATTGCCGGAATTGTTAAAAATCACAGAAGCGTGATAAAATCCTGATTTTTCCACACAAGATTTTTCTACAAATTTCCTATTTTGTAATAAATTTACATAATTTTTGGAGTTATAGAAGTATTCGAAGTTTACAGATTGCTACAGACTGTTCTGTTTTTTGACAGATTCTGTTTTCTATGTGTTGTTTGCTTATTTTGATGAATCTATGGGTAGTATTGGGGGGGGGGGTATGAACCATGGATAAGTTGGAATATAGTAGATATTACACCAATATAAATAAATAATGAGTTCACAATAGTACCAAAAGTGGTGATTTATTTTCTTATACTAACGGATCTCATGACTTTTTTGTTGAGTTTTGTGTTGTGGAGTTTTCAAGTTTTCGGTAAAGATTTGATGGACTATGGAATAAGAAGTGGAAAGATCCTAAGCTTGGGGATGCCCAAGGAACCCCAAGGTAGTATTCAAGGACAACCAAGATCCTAAGCTTGGGTATGCCCGGAAGGCATCCCCTCTTTTGTCTTCAACCCATCGGTAAATTTACTTGAGGCTATATTTTTATTCACCACATGATTTGTGTTTTGCTTGGAGCATCTTTTATGATACTAGTCTTTGCTTTTTAGTTTGCCAAAATCATACTTGTTGTACACACCTTTTTAGAGGTACACGCTTAAATCATGAATTTATTATAATACTCTTTGTGCTTCACTTATATCTTTTGAGCTAGGCAATATGCTCTAGTACTTCACTTATATATTTTTAGAGCACGGTGGTGGTTTTATTTTGTAGAAATTGTTGAACTCTCTTGCTTCACTTATATTATTTTGAGAATTTCTAAACAACATGGTAATTTTCTTAGGTTATGAATTTAGTCCTAATATGATGGGCATCCAAGAGGGATATAATGAAAACTTTCATATTAAGTGCATTGAATACTATGAGAAGTTTGATTCCTTATGATTGTTTTGAGATATAAAGATGATGATATTAGAGACATGCTAGTGAGTAATTATGGATTGGTAGAAATACTTGTGTTGAAGTTGTGATTCCTGTAGCATGCACGTATGGTGAACCGTTATGTGATGAAGTCGGAGCATGATTTATTTATTGATTGTCTTCCTTATGAGTGGCGGTCGGGGACGAGCAATAGTCTTTACCTACTAATCTATCCCCCTAGGAGCATGCGTGTAGTACTTTTTTTGAATAGCTAATAGACTTTTGCAATAAGTATGTGAGTTCTTTATGACTAATGTTGAGTCCATGGATTATATGCACTCTCACCCTTCCACCTTTGCTAGCCTCTCTAGCACCGCGCAACTTTCGCCAGTGCATTAAACCCACTATATACCTTCCTCAAAACAGCCACCATACCTATTGCTTTGCAGCCATTCCAAAATATATTGCCATGCAACTTCCACCGTTTTGTTTTATTATGACACACACCATCATTGCCATATTGCTTTGCATGATCATGTAGTTGACATCATATTTGTGGCAAGGCCACCCTTCATATATTTTTATACATGTCACTCTTGAGTCATTGCACATCCCGGTACACCGCCGAAGGCATTCATATAGAGTCATATTTTGTTCTAAGTATCGAGTTGTAATTCTTGAGTTATAAGTAAATAAAAGTGTGATGATCATCATTATTATAGCATTGTCCCATGTGAGGAAAGGATGATGGAAGCTATGATTCCCTCACAAGTTGGGATGAGTCTATGGACTTTATGAAAAATAAAAGACACCAAAGAAGCCCAAATAGAAAAAGGCCAAAGAAGCCCACAAAAAAAGAGAAAAGAGAGAAGGGACAATGTTACTATCCTTTTTCCACACTTGTGCTTCAAAGTAGCACCATGATCTTCATGATAGAGAGTCTCCTATATTATCACTTTCATATACTAGTGGGAATTTTTCATTATAGAACTTAGCTTGTATATTCCAATGATGGGCTTCCTCAAATTGCCCTAGGTCTTCGTGAGCAAGCGAGTTGGATGCGCACCCACTTAGTTTCTTTTGAGATTTCATACACTTATAGATCTAGTGCATCTGTTGCATGGAAATCCCTACTCACTCACATTGACATCTATTGATGGGCATCTCCATAGCCCGTTGATACGCCTAGTTGATGTGAGACTATCTCCTTCTTTTTGTCTTCTCCACAACCACCATACTCTATTCCACCTATAGTGCTATATGCATGACTCACGCTCATGTATTACGTGAAAGTTGAAAAGGTTTGAGAACATCAAAAGTACGAAACAATTGCTTGGCTTGTCATCGGGGTTGTGCATGATTTAATACTTTGTGTGAAGAAGATGGAGCATAGCCAGACTATATGATTTTGTAAGGATAACTTTCTTTGGCCATGTTATTTTCAGAAGACATGATTGCTTTGTTAGTATGCTTGAATTATTATTGTTTCTATGTCAATATTAAACTTTTGTTTTGAATCTTATTGATCTGAATATTCATGCCACAATAAAGAAAATTACATGGATAAATATGTTAGGTAGCTTTCCACATCATTTTTTTTGTTTTTATCATTTACCTACCCGAGGACGAGCAGGAATTAAGCTTGGGATGCTTGATACCTCTCCAACATATCTATAATTTTTTATTGTTCCATGCTATTATATTATCTATTTTGGATGTTTTATATGCAGTAACATGCTATTTTATATTATTTTTAGGACTAACCTATAACCCAAAGCCCAGTGCCAGTTTATGTGTATTTCCTTGTTTTTGAGTTTCGCAGAAAACGAATATCAAACGCTGTCCAAACGGAATAAAACTTTACGATGATTTTTCTTGGAACAGAAGACACACGTGGGACTTGGAAACCAAGTAAAAGGAGTCCCGAGGCGATGTCAAGGGTGCAAGGCGCGCCCGAGGAGGGGCGCCCCCTGTCTTGTGGGTCCCTCGAGGCTCCTCTAACCCTAATCATTGGCCTATAAATTCCCAAACCACCAGTAGCGTCCACAAAAATACTTTTCCGCCGCCACAAGCCTCTGTTCCCTTGAGATCCCGTCTTGGGGCCTTTTCTGACGATCTGTCGGAGGAGGATTCGATCACGGAGGGCATCTACATCAACCTAATTGCCATTCCGATGAAGCGTGAGTAGTTTACCTCAGACCTACGGGTCCATAGCTAGTACCTAGATGGCTTCTTCTCTCTCTATGATCTTCAATACCATGTTCTCCTCAATGTTCTTGGAGTTCTATCTGATGTAACATTCTTTTGCGGTGTGTTTGTCGAGATCCGATGAATTTTGGATTTATGATCAGATTATCTATGAATATTATTTGAATCTTCTCTAAATTCGTATATGCATGATTTGATATCTTTGTATTTCTCTCCAAATTAACGGTTTGGTTTGGCTAACTAGATTGGTATTTCTTACAATGGGAGAGGTGCTTAGTTTTGGGTTCAATCTTGCGGTGTCCTCACCTAGTGACAAAGTAGGCGTAGTGAGGCACATATTGTATTGTTTCCATCAAGGATAAAAAGATGGGGTTTTCATCATATTGCTCAAGTTTATCCCTCTACATCATGGCATCTTACTTAATGCATTACTCCGTTCACTTGAACTTAATACTCTAGATGCAGGTAGGAGTCGGTCGATGTGTGGAGTAATATTAGTAGATGTAGAATCGTTTCGGTCTACTTGACATGGACATGATGCCTATATGCATAATCATTGCCTTGGATATCATCATAACTTTGCGCTTTTCTTGCAATTGCTCGACAGTAATTTGTTCATCCACAGTATTATTTTCCTTCAAGAGAGAAGCCTATAGTGAAACCTATGGCCCCCAGGTCTATTTTCCACTATACATTTTCAGATCTACAAAGCAAAAATACCTTGCTGCAATTTATTTACTTTTATTTTGTTTTACGTTTTAGTAGTATTTTATATCTATCTCTATCAGATTTCACCGTTGCAATTGACCGTGAAGGGATTGGCAGCCCATTTATCGCGTTGGGTGCATGTGTTTGATTGTTTGTGTAGGTGCATAGATTGGAGACTTGCTTGTGTCCTACTGGATTGATACCTTGGTTCTCTAACTGAGGGAAATACTTATCTCTACTTTGCTGCATCACCCTTTCCTCATCAAGGGAAAAACCAACACAAGCTCAAGAAGTATCAGGAAGAATTTCCGGCGCCGTTGCCGGGGAGGTTCTACATAAAGCCTACCAAGAAGCAAAGAAATTATGGATCCTCATCCACTTGCTAATATTTTTAAGAGATCCAATTATGATGAACCAATTTCTAGCGAGTTGTGTGCACTAGATTATCTTTATGAAGTTTTGCTTGAAATTCATGAATCTGAAAATTGCGATGAAGTGTTAAAAGAAGAAATTTATGAAGTGATTCACAATAGCCCCTTGGATGAAAAGCATGATTGCAATGGTTCTACTATAAATTCTATTAATGTCAGTTGTGCTAATGATATGCAAAACCCTAAGCTTGGGGATGGTAATTTTGCTATGTCCGCTAGTTGTTGCAATGATCATGATTGGGGTGATGTTTCTTATGATCTTGATTTTTACTTTTATTGTCTTGTGCCATAGCTTTCTCTTTGTTTGACTTCTATTTTGCCACAACCATTGTTTGGTGGACACACCTTTTGAGAGGGACACACATTTGTTGTGATTTGTTAAAATACTCTATGTGCTTCACTTATATCTTTTGAGCTAGGCAATTGCTCTAATGCTTCACTTATATCTGTTAGAGCACGGTGGTGATTATATTTCATAAAAATGATTGCACTCTCATGATTCACTTAAATCTTTTTGAGAGACTACTAAATAGTAGTTGGCAATATGCATGTGTTATAAGACTAGTCCAAAAAGGATAGGTATTCAAGGGGATATAATAAAAACTTTCATGTAGATCACTAAATATGAAACGTATGGTTTAATTATATTGGTGTCGTAATATGTAAGGATATTGGTTCATGATCATTGATTAGTTTAAATATCGGTATTAAAACTTCTTATTAACTTCTCATCTAAGTGTTGGTCACGGCATGGTGGGGAGCTTTGAGCATTTTTATGTCTGATTAAATCCTTGAGTGATGTTATAATCGGGGGTGCGCGATGGTTACTCCTACCAACCTCCTCCCTAGGGGTACGCGAGTAATACTTTGCTTTGAGGGCTAATAAAACTTTGACAATAAGTATATGAATTCTTTATGACTAATGTGAGTCCATGGATTATATGCACTCCTACATTTCTGCAATTTGCTAGCCTCTTCGATATCGTGCATAGCCCTTTCTCACCTCGAGAGTTGGTGCAAACTTCGTCAATGCATCCAAAACCCCGTGATATGATCTGCTCTATCACATATAATCCTCCTTATTGATACATCTCCATCGTATCTGCTTTTCCAAACTCTTTTGCCCTTGTTTAGGACTCTATTTTGCATGATTTGAATGGAACTAACCTGGACTGACGTCGTTTTTAGCAGAATTGCCATGGTGTTATTTTTGTGCATAAAACAAAGTTCTGGAATTGACCTGAAAATTCATGGAGAATGTTTGTGGAGTATATAAAAAATATTGGTGCAAGAAGTAACCAGAGGGGGCACCCAGAGGCCACAAGCCCTGGGGGCGCGCCCACCCCCCTGGGATGTGTCCTGCAGGCTTGTAAGCCCCGTGGACCTCCTCGGACCCTAACTCCAACTCTATAAGTACCTATTTGAGGATAAAAAATCAGGGAGAAGGATTCATTGCGTTTTACGATACGGAGCCGCTGCCACCTCCCCCTCTTCCTCGGGAGGGCAGATCTGGAGTTTGTTTTGGCCTCCGGAGAGGGGGATTCGTTGCCATCATCATCACCAACCTTCCTCCATCACCAATTTCATGACACTCACCACTGGGAGCGAGTAATTCCATCATAGGCTTGCTGGATGGTGATGGGTTGGATGAGATTTATCATATAATCGAGTTAGTTTTGTTAGGGTTTGATCCCTAGTATCCACTATATTCTGAGATTGATGTTACTATGACTTTGCTATGCTTAATGCTTGTCACTAGGGCCTGAGTGCCATTATTTCAAATCTGAACCTATTCTGTTTTCATGAATATATATGTGTTCTTAATCCGATGTTGCAAGTTGTAGAAACATATTACGAGTTATGATCCGCATACCCCAAGGTGACAATAATTGGGATTCTTTCCGGTGATTACCGTAGTTTGAGGAGTTCATGTATTCACTAAGTGCTAACGCTTTGGTCCGGTTCTCTATTAAAAGGAAGCCTTAATATCCCTTAGGACCCCGCTACCATGGGAGGGTAGGACAAAAGATTTCATGCAAGTTCTTTTCCATAAGCACGTATGACTATATACGGAATACATGCCTACATTACATTGATGAATTGGAGCTAGTTCTGTGTCACCCTAGGTTATAATTGTTGCATGATGAATGCCATTCAACATAATTATCCATCACTGATCCATTGCCTACGAGCTTTTCACATATTGATCTTTGCTAAGTTACTTTTTCGTTGCCACTGTTACAATTGCTACAAAACTGTTACTGTTACTTTTGCTACCGTTATCGTTACTTCCATACTACTTTGCTACTAAACACTTTGCTACAAATATTAAGTATTTCAGGTATGGTTGAATTGACAACTCAACTGCTAACACACGCGAATATTCTTTCACTCCCTTGTGTCGAATCAATAAAATTGGGTTGAATACTCTACCCTCGAAAACTGTTGCGATCCCCTATACTTGTGGGTTATCAAGACCTTTTTCTGGCACCGTTGCCGAGGAGCATAGCTCTATTCTCTGAGTCACTTGGGATTTATATCTGTTGATCATTATGAAGAATCTGAAAGATACCAAAACCAAAATTTTCCCTCTACTACGAGGGAAGGTAAGGAACTACCATCACACTCTGCACTTGATTCACCTTTTGTTTTGAGTAAGCTTGCGACACCACCACCTGCTAGTAATCTTAATATGTCGCAAGTAATTGATGATGCTACTTCTGCTATGCATGATGCTACTACTTTACTTGATAATATTGTGCCACTGGGTGAATTTCTTGATGAAGAACTTGCCAAGGTTAGAAAGAATGAAATTACTGAAACTGATGAAATTGTTGAAGTTCAAGATTATGATTCTCATCCTAGATATGAATTGCCTAAGATACCTGAGGGTTATGTTATGGATGAAGAGACAGTTAGAGACTTTTTTGCTTGCAAAGATAGAGATGATCTTAAGAAATTATTAGCCAAGCTGAAGGAAAAATCCTTGAATGGTAGAATGAAATATGATCCTACATTTGCTACTTCACCTATCTTTGTTAATGATAAGGATTAATTACTGTGGTAGAATCTGATCCTTTCCATGGCTATGAATCTGAAACTGTTGTGGCACATCTTACTAAATTGAATGACATAGCCACCCTGTTTGCTCATGAGGAAAAGATTCACTATTACTATATTCTTAAGTTGTTTCCTTTCTCATTAAATTGTGATGCTAAGATATGGTTTAATTCTCTTGCTCTTGGTTGTGTGCATAGTCCCCAGGATATGATAAATTACTTCTTTGAAAAATATTTCCCTGCTCATAAGAAACAACCTACATTATAGAAAATATTTAACTTTGTGCAAATTGAAGAAGAGAGTCTCCCATAAGCTTGGGGAGGATTCTCCAATTACTTAATGCTTTGCCTGATCATCCTCTCAAGAAAAATGAAATACTTGATATTTTTATAATGAACTAACCGCTGCTTCTATGGAGTAGGGACCACCTAGATAGTTGTGCTAGTTGTGTTTTCAGGGAATGAACTGTTGAACAAGATGAAGTACTATTGAATAATATACTGAGTAATGATATTGATTGGACTCTTCCCGAACCACCTCCTAAGCCAACTCCGAAGAAGAGAGGTATTCTATATCTCAGTCCTGAAGATATGCAAGAGGCAAAGAAATCTATGAAAGAAAAAGGTATTAAAGCTGAAGATGTTAAGAATTTACCACCTATTGAAGAAATATATGGTCTTGATAACTCGACACAAGTAGTAGAGGTAAATTATCTCTATATATTTGATGAAGGTGATATTCCTCATAATAAATCTGCTAGTCAATGCTTGGATGAATTTGATAACTTTATTGTTAAACAAGAAAACTTCAATGCATATGTTAGTAGACAATTGAAATGAAATGCTTATATGCTTGAACGCTTGGGTGATTATATGTGTAGAACTGTTAATGAGCTTAAGCTTATTAGTAAACATGCTTTCATGGTAAAAACTCAAGTAGAACAAGTACTTAAAGCACAAAATGATTTGCTTAATGAGATGAACAATAAAATGGATGATCATGTTGTTAGAGTTGTGACTAGAGGTGGTAAAATGACTCAGGAACCTTTGTATCCCGAGGGCCATCCTGAAAGAATTTACCAAGATTCTCAGAGAATTAAAACTGATGCACCTAGTCCAACTAAAAACAAAAAGAATGATGATAGGACTTTGCATGCTTCTAGTGAACCTGTTATAGATACACCTCATAATCCAAATGATATTTCTATTTATGATGCTGAAACACACTCTGGTGATGAACATGAACCTAGTGATAATGATAATGATGATGTTCATGTAGATGCTCAACCTAGTAATGATAATGATGTGGAGATAGAACCTGTTGTTGATCTTGATAACCCACAACCTAAAAATAAAAGATATGATAAGAGAGACTTCATTTCTAGGAAACATGGTAAAGAAAGATAACCCATGGGTTCAGGAACCCATGCCCTTCCCCCCTAAACCATCCAAGAAAAAGGATGATGACGACTTTGAGCGCTTTGTTGAAATGCTTAGACCTGTCTTTTTGCGTATGCGTTTGACTCATATTCTGAAAATGTCTCAGTATACGAAAGATATTGTTATAGATAAAAGAAAGATACCGGAAGCTGAAATTTCCACCATGCTGGCTAATTATACATTTGAAGGTGGAATACCAAAGAAACTAGGAGATCCGGGAATGCCAACTATACCATGCTCCATTAAAAGAAACTATGTTAAAATCTCTTCGCAGATGGCCGATAAATCAACTACCGGTGTTAGTGTTATGCCTTTATCTTTGTACCGTAGACTTGATTTGAATAAGTTGACACCAACTGAAATCTCTTCGCAGATGGCCGATAAATCAACTGCCATACCCATCGATGTTTGTGAGGATGTGCCTGTCGTAGTCGCAAATGTTACTATTTTAACGGACTTTGTTATTCTTGATATAGCCGAGGACGACAGTATGTCGATCATCCTTGGTAGACCCTTTTTGAATACTGCAGGGGCTATTATTGATTGCAACAAGGGCAATGTCACTTTTCATGTTAATGGTAATGAGCATACGGTACACTTTCCGAAGAAACAACCTCAAGTGAATAGTATCAACTCTATTGAAGAAATTCCAACAATTGCTATTGGAGGTTTTAAATTCCCTCTTCCTACTGTCAAAAAGAAATATGATATTCTTATTGTTAGGGAGATGCATATCTCCATTGAGGTAACCTAGTTATTCAAAAATTCTCCGTTTTCGTGTCATTCGAAAGAAGTTTGTTAATAAGACTTGATCAACCTTATTAATGGATTCCTTTTGATGGACATGTGATGGATGAATCTAGGAAGCACAACCTTCTGTACCCAACTTTATTCTCTATTATTTAGAATAAATAAAGTAAAAATACTATTATTTTTCTATTTTCTAAATTATTCATGCAATAAAAAATGACCAGAAAATTAAAGTTCTCCAAATGCCCTGAAAATTTAGTATGATTTTTTTAGAATTTGGCATTGAAAACACCTCTGGGAGGTGCACCAGTGGGCCATAAGCCCACAGGGCGCGCCTACAAGGCTTGTGGGTCCCACGTGGGTTCCCCTCACTTATGTCAGCACCCATCCACTTCGTCTTCCTCCAGAAAAAATCAACTTGTTGCTCAAACCCGTGTTCTAACTCATCTTGCTGCCATTTTCGATCTCCTTGCTCAAAGCTCCATTTGCAAAATTGTTTTGGGGGATTGTTCATGGGTATGTGACTCCTCCAATGGTCCAATTAGTTTTTGTTCTAGTGCTTTATATATTGCAAAAAAATCCTGTTGTGGTGACCATGTTCTTGAGCTTGCATGTCCAATTTAGGTGGTCCGAAGTAGTTTTGTTGCATGATATAGCCTCTAGGCACTTGTGGGAGTAGTTGCTATTTGTTTTGTTGAGTTTGGTTCACTTTTATTTTGAGTCACTAAAAATTTCAGAAATTTTCAGAGAAAAAGGAAACCATGAAGAAGTGGTTAAGGGGCTCTTCAAGCCGGAGTTCAGGAGAAAAGGGGAATAAGAAGAAGAAGAAGCCCAAGTACAACCTTCCTCACGCCGCAGAGGTTCAGCCATGTGAATGGCCAAGTGATACATTCTTGAGGGTGGCCGAAATTTATGATGATGTCTATTTCTTGGCGAAAAATGACGGCATCACCGGCTTCCTCCAAGATAAGTGTGACCAATACCTCCTACTCTTTAATACCTTCGTGCAAAATTTTCACTTTCATGCTAGGAAGGATTCTCCTATTGTAGAATTTCACTTGTATGATGTGCCCAAGGGAATGACATTTTATGATTTTTGCGATGTTTGCAAATTACCTTATGAGGGCAGCGTTGGTGAGCCACGTCCTTGATATGTGGAGGACTTTATTGCTGAAACTACTATGGGGGAAGAGAGAGGAGTGTCGAAGGCGAGAGTGGCTAGTTTACATTTTCCTGTTTTGCGCTATTATTCATTATTTGCGGGGAGATGTTTGATTGGTTCTGGGGAGAGTGGAGGCCTTAGTGCCCTGACCTCGCTATTTTGCGCCATGCTTTATATTCTGATAGAACTTTTAGTTTGGGCACCATGGTTGCTCGATGGTTAAACACAAACCGCTCGAAGGGTCCTGTTTTTGGAGGTATCTATGCCTCCTGCCTAGCTAAGCATTTTGAGATACCCATTAGGCTTGATGAGGAGGAGGAGATGTTGTTGCCCACTTAGTATTTAAATTATGCTAGTATGGTAGCACATGATTTTATTAAGAAAGGTGATGACAAGAGGCTCCTCTACAACCTAGTATTTAGTCAGGGTACTTGTGAGATTATTACCTTGCCTGCTTCTTCTTTGTTCGATATTCATTCAGGCAGGTACACTATTATGCCCAAGGACATCTACAGATTTTGGGGTCTTTCACAACCCCCAGCACCTGAGCTAGCACCAGTTCCTGATCCATTTCAGGAGCCTGTTTACTAGTGGGAGCCACAAGAGCTCGCCAACCAGTGGAACCCTCAGGACCCTCCGCAGTATCCAAGAGAGGGTTATTTCGAGCCTTGGCCATAGAAAAACTTAGGCCAAAAGCCTAAGCTTGGGGGAGTACGTATTTCTCACCGACATTACATTCATGTTCACACATTCATTTTAGTTGTCGGTGTCCATCCTTTTTCATTGTATTATCCATGTTGGTTTATTTTTCTTGCTTTCTTCTTGTGTGTCTGAAAAACTTTGAGAAAATCCAAAAAAAGTTCTTGCTTCTTTTTAGTTTTACTTTCTAGTTTATTTAGTAGTAGTATTAAAAGAAAACCCAAAAAGATTTCTCGTTCTTCTTTTGCTTGTTGGGAGCTTTCCCGTGTAAATAGTTTTTCTCGTTTTCGTTTTACTTTCTTCAGGAAAAAAACTCCAAAAATATTTGAGTGTGTTTCTTTGAAATTCTTTTCAATTTCCTTGGGTCATGAGGAGAAGACCATGATGAAAATGTTGAGTAGCTCTCATATGCATTATTGTTGATCTAACGAAGAGCCCATATTTCCTTGTCTTCTCCTCTGAATATTTTTTTGCAGATTCCAGCTTAGTCCAATGCACGTGCACTCTTATTATTATCCACAACGTTCGGTCGTGCAAGTAAAAGGCAATAATGACAATATTTGATGAAGTGATTGAGATGGAGAAAAGCTGGTATGAACTCGACCTATTTTATTTTTGTAAATATGATTAGCTCATCATTCTTGATTTAGCCCATTATGAATGAAACATGTTTGCAATGACAATTAGAGATTATAGTTACTCATGTCATGCTTAATTAGCTAGGAGTGTACAATGGTTTGTCTTGAGTGTCAACATGCATTTTAAAATGGTTATGTTGTAGTATGATAGGATGGTGTCCTCCTTTGAATGATTCAAGTGGCTTGACTTGGCACATGTTCATGCATGTAGTTGAAACAAAAACAACATAGCCTCCACGATATTTATGTTCACGGTGATTTATATCCTACTCATGCTTGCACTCAATGTTGATTAATCTCAATGCATCACTACAAAAAAAATACACTTCCGTGATGATACGTGTTTGTCACAGTAGGTCACGTTTTCTGTCATGCATGTACATCCATGACGATTTTATGATAGAATCAAGATAGTCATACATGTGTTGTCGTAGAAGTGTACCATGACATTACAAAATTTATCAACATAGAAGTGTTCACTTCCATGATGATAAATCGCACGTCATAGAAGTGCTTTTGTCAAGGGTAACCGACACGTGGCATCCACCGTAAAGGGTCACTGTTAAGCTATCGGGTTCCGGTTTGGATCTGATAACCCGTTAACAGCACGGACCAGTGGGGATTTTCCACATGTAAAATTCTCATTCGCCAGCAGATCCACGTGTCGGCCCAGCGTTTGGGCAGTTATCATCCAGTGAACGGACGGAACGTGCCTATGATACATTGACACATGTCTTAGCCCAACAGTGGCCCATTCAGGTTAGAAGGTCGGGCCTGTCAAAATAAGCGGGTCGATCCATTAGCGGCCTACTTGAGTCAGGCCCATTCACAAGCACGGCCCATACAAGTTACATAGAATCGCCCCATCGAAGGCCCATTCCAGATTTGACAATTTCCAGCCCATCGTCAGTTTCAGCCCGTTAACGTCCCGCTATGTCTTTGGGCCCAATTATGGCCCAAGCTTCTTTCGGCCTGTTAGCAGCCCATCGTCAGTTCCAGCCCGTTAAAGGCCCGAAAAGTCTTTCAACCATTTCTCAGCCCATTCTGTAGTTGGGCCAATTCTAGCCCGTTGTGACTTTAGGCCTGTCCTCGGCCCATTCGTTAAATTGGCCTATTCCTAGCCCATTTTGTCTTTCGGCCTGTTAACGACCCGCAAAACAGTTGGGCCTTTGACATTGGGTCCATTAGGGGCCCATGTTCCGCGAGGCAAAATTTCAGCCCGACGTGACTTCCGGCTTGTTAAAAGCCTATTTTGCAAATTGGTCCTCCTCTGGCCCATAACACTTTTGGCCTTTTACTGGCCCGTAAAGTAAAAGGGCCGAGACAAAATTGACATTTATTTCGGCCTGCTAGAGGCCCGCGGGCCATTTCCGTTATACGACCCTATCGAGCTTTTGGCCTGTTAACGGCCTGCTAAGAGTCGTTGTTACGGTGGGCCACATGATTTGGGATCCACTAAATATTATTTTGACTAGCCAAATTAAGGCCCGCTTTGTCTACACATGTTTGTGATGTCTGCTAGGACTACGTCGGTATTTCCCCAAAGAGGAAGGGATGATGCAGCACATCGACGGTAGGTATTTCCCTTAGTGATGAGAACAAGGTTATCGAACTAGTAGGAGAACCAAGCAACACTACGTAAACAGCACCTGCACACAAATAACAAATACTCGCAACCCGGCGTGTTAAAGGGCTGCCAATCCCTTTCAGGTAACGGCGCCAGAAATTGGCAAACGGACGTGATAAAGATATGATAGATGGGATAAATAATCTCGAATAAAATAAATTGCAGCAAGGTATTTTTGTATTTCTGGTTTAATAGATCTGAAAATAAAAGCAAAGGAAAATAGATCACAAAGGCAAATATATTAAAGAAGAGATCCGGGGGGCGTAGATTTCACTAGAGGCTTCTCTCGAGAAAAATAGCAAATGGTGGGTAAACAAATTACTGTTGGGCAATTGATAGAACTTCAAATAATCATGACGATATCCAGGCAATGATCATTATATAGGCACCACGTCCAGGATTAGTAAACCGACTCCTGCCTGCATCTACTACTATTACTCCACACATCGACCGCTATCTAGCATGCATCTAGTGTATTAAGTTCATGTAAAATGGAGTAATGCAATAAGAATGATGACATGATGTAGACAAGATCTATTTATGTAGAAATAGAACCCATCTTGTTATCCTTAATAGCAACGATACATACGTGTCGGTTTCCCTTCTGTCACTGGGATCAAGCACCGTAAGATCGAACCCATCAGAAAGCACATCTTCCCATTGTAAGATAAATAGATCAAGTTGGCCAAACAAAACCAAAATATCGGAGAAGAAATACGAGGCTATAAGCAATCATGCATATAAGAGATCAAAGAAGACTCAAATAACTTTCATTGATAAAAAGATAGATCTGATCATAAACTCAAAGTTCATCGGATCCCAACAAACACACCGCCAAAGAATTACATCATATGGATCTCCAAGAGACCATTGTATTGAGAATCAAACGAGAGAGAGGAAGCCATCTAGCTACTAACTACGGACCCAAAGGTCTACAAAAGACTACTCACGCATCATTGGAGAGCCACCAATGGACATGATGAACCCCTCTATGATGGTGTCTAGATTGGATCTGGTGGGTCTGGACTCTGCGGCGGCTGGAATTGATTTCCGCGGACTTCCCTAGGGTTTCTGGAATATTGGGGTATTTATAGAGCAAAGAGTCGGTTCAGGAGGCACCCGAGGAGGGCACAACCCACCAGGGCATGCCTGGGCCTCCAGGCGCGCCCTGGTGGGTTATGCTCCCCTCGGAGCACCCCCCAGGCGCTTCTCCGGCCCATTGGATGCCTTCTGGTCCAAAAAAATCCACAAAAAGTTTCGCTGCGTTTGGACTCCGTTTGGTATTGATTTCCTGCAATGTACAAAACATGCAGAAAATAACAAGTTGCACTTGGCAACTATATCAATAGTTTAGTACCAAAAATGATATAAAATGACTATAAAATGATTATAAAACATCCAAGAATGATAATATAACAGCATGGAACAATCAAAAATTATAGATACGTTGGAGACGTATCAACGTCCCCAAGCTTAATTCCTACTCGTCCTCAAGTAGGTAAATGATAAAAACAGAATTTTTGATGTGGAATGCTGCCTAACATGTCATCTCATATTTTTTTTCTTTATAGCATGGACATTTGGACTTTTATATGGTTCAAAGCAATAGTCTAGTTTTGATATGAGACTTAAATACTCAAACATGTCAACAAGCAACCATGTCTTTCAAAATATCAATGCTAAAATAAGTTATCCCTGGCCCATCATGCTCAATCATTGATCCATTCATAAAACACACTCGCATATTAGCTACACCCAATGCTCAAGTACGATCATAGTGCCCCTAGTTGGTGCTTTATAAGAAAAGATGGAGACTCGGATTAAAAATAAAAATTGCATAATGTAAAATAAATGCCCTTTGCGGAGGGAGGTAGGGATTTGTAGAGGTGCCAGAGCTCAAAGCAAAAAAACATAGAGATTTAAACATTTTGAGAGGCATACTTTTCCCACCAATGAAAATGACTTAGACCTCCCAACACTTTCCATGCTAGATATATCATAGGCGGTTCCCAAATAGAAAATAAAGTTTATTCCTTTTTCCACCATACTTTCACTTTCCATGGCTAACCGTATCCACGGGTGCCCTCCATACCAACACTTTCCAAGGAATTTATTATTTGACAACATAAAGTATATTCATTTTTCATTTCGGGACTGGGCATCCCTAATACCTTTGCCTTACTCTCATGCAATGACAAGTGAATAGACACTCATCGTGAGAATAACACATCTAGCATGGAAAATATTGGCCACCCCTCACCGCCTTGCGAGCGGTACGAGCACAAAAAAGAGAAATTTATTTTGAAAATTAGAGATGGCACATGCAAATTTGCTTAGAACGGGAAAATAATACCACATATAGGTAGGTATAGTGGACTCATGTGGCAAAACTGGTTTAAAGGATTTTGGATGCACAAGTAGTTATCATACTTAGTGCAAAATGAAGGATAGCAAAAGATTGAGAAGCGACCAACCAAGAAACAAATAATCTCATAAGCGAGCATTAAACATAATTAACACCGAATAATGCACCACAAGTAGCATGTAATTTCATTGCACAACTATTGACTTTCGTGCTTGCATAGAGAATCACAAACCATAACACCAATATTCTTACTAAAGCATAATTACTCATCAACATGACTCAATATCACATCATCATATCTCAAAACTATTACAAAGAATCAAGTTTATTTTGTCCAATGATCTTCATGAAAGTTTTTATTATATCCTTCTTGGATATCTATCACTTTGGGACTAATTTTCATGTGTTGTTTTTTATAAGCTCAAACAAATATAAGTGAAGATCATGAGCATAATATTTCTTTATCTCAAATTAATTTAAGTGAAGCAAGAGAGAATTTCTTAAAAAAAATACTAACTCTCAAATAAATCTAAGTGAAGCAAGAGAGCATTTCTTCAAAAATACTAAAGCACACCGTGCTCAAAAAGATATAAGTGAAGCACTAGAGCAATTCCATAGCTCATTAAAATTTAAGTGAAGCATAGAGAGCAATTCTAACAAGTCATGGCATAACTTTGGCTCTCTCAAACAAGTGTGTCCAGCAAGGGATCAAGACTAAAAACACAAAGCAAAACAAGAAAAGACTCATATCATACAAGACGCTCCAAGCAAAACTCATAGTATCTGACGAATAAAAATATAGCTTCAAGTAAATACCAATGGTCGTTAGAAGAAAGAGGGGATGCCAACCGGGGCATCCCCAAGCTTAGTTGCTTACTTCTCTTTGGATAACAGCTTGGGATGCCATGGTCATCCCCAAGCTTAGGCTCTTCTTACTCCTTATTCCTTTATCCAACGTAACATCACCCAAAACTTGAAAACTTCAATCACACAAAACTCAACAAAATTTTCATGACATCCGTTAGTATAAGAAAACAAATCACTATTATAAGTGATGTTGCAACCAATTCGTATTTTATTCTTGCATTATATCTACAGTATTCCAACTTTTCTATGGCAAAAACTCTTCAAAGAAAACCATAGAATCATCAAAACAAGCACACACCGCAAAGAAAACAGAATCTATCAGAAACAGAACAGTCTGTAGCAATCTGGGTATTTCGAATACTTCTGTAACTCCAAAAATTCTGAAAATTAGGACGACCAGAGAAATTTGTATGTTAATATTCTGCAAAACTAATCAATATTTTATCAGGCTCTGGTTAAAAATGAAAATTATTTTCATGAGTGCAAAAGTTTCTGTTTTTCAGTAAGATCAACCTATTATCACCCAAGAAGATCCTAACGGCTTTACTTGGCACAGACACTAAGTAAAACACACAAAATACAATCATAGCAGTAGCATAATTGTGCAAACACTCAAGAATAGAAAGCAAAAGGAAAAAAATAAATTTTATTCATTGGGTTGCCTCCCAACAAGCGTTATCATTTTACGCCCTTAGCTAGGCATAAAGCAATGGATCAAAGTTTTGTCATCTTTGTTTCGAGATCCATAAGATGCCCTCATGATTGATTCATGTGGTGGCCTAATTCTTGTTCTAAGGAAGTGTTCCATTCCCTTCCTTAGTTGAAATTGGAATTTAATAATGCCTTCTTTCATATCAATCACGACACCGATAGTGCGTAAAAACGGTCTACCAAGAATAATTGGACAAGAGGGATTGCAATCAATATCAAGAACAATAAAATATATGGGCACATAATTCCTATTTGAAAGAATAATAATATCACTAATTCTTCCCATAGGCTTTTTAATAGTAGAATCCGCCAAGTGCAAATTTAAAGAACACTCTTCAATATCGGTAAGACCAAGCACATCACATAAAGATTACGAAATTGTGGAAACACTAGCACCCAAGTCACATAAAGCAAAACACTCATAATTTTTAATCTTTACTTTGATAGTAGGTTCCCATTCATCATGTAATTTTCTAGGAATTGAAACTTCTAATTCCAATTTTTCTTCTAAAGTTTTCATCATAGCATCAACAATATGTTTAGTAAAAGCTTTATTTTGTTCATAAGCATGGGGTGAATTTATCATGGATTGCAACAAAGAAATACAATCAATCAAAGAGCAACTATCATAATTAAAGTCTTTGTAATCCAAAAGAGTGGGCACATCACTAGTTAAAGTCTTGACCTCTTCAAACCCACTTTTATAAATTTTCTCAACAGGATTTTCACCCTCCGAATTATCGGGACGCCTTCTAGCTAAACTTGACTCTTCTTCAGTCCCTTTTTCATCAATCTTAATTTTACTAAACAAGGAATCAATAGAAGAAACACCAATCATTTTAAGATCTTCATCACTTTTATGAAAGTAATCACTAGAAAGCGCTTTTTATAAAATTTCTCTTCTAGCTCTAAGCATAGCGGTTCTTTTCTTACTTTCATCCATAGAAACATAAAGATCTTTGATTGATTCCTCAACCTTAGGCACAAAAAAATTTCATCTTGAGATTTTCTACATCATGAGAAATTCTATCAACACTTCTAGACAAATCATCAATCTTATTCAACTTTTCTTCCATTGTAGTGTTGAAAACTTTTTGAGTGTTGAGAAATTCTTTAATATTATTCTCAAGATCATAGGTGTTCCTATTATTATTGTAAGAAGGGTTTCCATAGGAATTACCATAATTATTAGAGGAATTACTAGGAAAAGGACTAGGATTAAAATTACCTCTATAAGCATTGTTATTGAAATTGTTTCGCGAGATAAAATTCACATCTATGGCATCACTATTTTGCTCAATCAAAGTAGACAAAGGCATATCATTGAAATCAATAGGAGCACGTTTAATAGTAACAAATTTCATAAGAGCATCAACGTGTTCACTCAAAGAAGAAATTTCTTCAACCGAATTAACTTTTCTACTAGTAGGAGCTCTTTCAGTATGCCATTGTGAATAATTTTCCATAATATTATCAAGCCATTTGGTTGCTTCACCCGAAGTAATTTCCATAAAAGTACCACCCGCAGCGGAATCTAAAAGATTACGAGAAACAAAATTCAACCCCGCATAAATTTTTTGTATGATCATCCAAAGATTTAACCCATGAGTTGGGCAATTCCTTAGCATCATTTTCATCCTTTCCCAAGATTGTGCAACATGCTCATGTTCAAGTTGCTTCAAATTCATGATCCGGGTTCTAAGGGAAATAATTTTTGCGGGTAGAAAATACTTAATGATAAAAGCATCTTTGCACTTATTCCAAGAATCGATACTATTGCGAGGCAAAGAAGAAAACCAATTTTTTTGCAAAATCACGCAAAGAAAGCGGAAATGGTTTCATCTTCACAACATCATTGTCCACATGTTTTTTCTTCTGCATATCACATAATTCTACGAGTGTGTTAAGATGGGACGTGGCATCCTCATTAGGAGTACCGAAAAATTGATCTTTCATAACAAGATTCAGCAAAGCAATATTAATATCACAAGATTCCGAGCTAGTGACGGGAGCAATCGGAGTGCCAATAAAATCATTGTTGTTGGTATTTGAGAAATCACACAACTTGGTGTTCTCTTGAGTCATGGTGACTACGCAACAAGATTGCACTCAAAAACAGATCCAGCAAGAAAATGGCGAACGAAAAAGAGAGTGAATAAAATGGTAAATTTTTGTGAAGTGGGGGAGAGGAAAATGAGAGGCAAATGGCAAATAATATAAATTGCGAGGAGATGAGATTTGCGATTAGGATCCTGGTAGATGCTTATGATGTCTCCCTAGCAACGGCGCCAGAAATTGGCAAGTTGACGGGAGACTATCTTGACTTGATCCTCCCCGGCAACGGCGCCAGAAATTCCTTTTGATGTCTGCTAGGACTACGTCGGTATTTCCCCAAAGAGGAAGGGATGATGCAGCACAGCGACAATAGGTATTTCCCTCAGTGATGAGACCAAGGTTATCGAACCAGTAGGATAACCAAGCAACACTACATAAACACCAGCTGCACACAAATAACAAATACTCGCAACCCAACGTGTTAAAGGGGTTGTCAATCCCTTTCGGGTAACGGCGCTAGAAATTGGCAAACGGGCGTGATAAAAATATGAAAGATGGGATAAATAGATCTCGAATAAAATAAATTGCAGCAAGCTATTTTTGTATTTTTGGTTTAATAGATCTGAAAATAAAGGCAAATGAAAATAGACCGCAAAGGCAAATATATTAAAGAAGAGACCCAGGGGCCGTAGATTTCACTAGTGGCTTCTCTCGAGAAAAATAGCAAACGGTGGGTAAACAAATTATTGTTGGGCAATTAATAGAACTTCAAATAATCATGATGATATTCAGGCAATGATCATTATATGGGCATCACGTCCAAGATTAGTAGACCGACTCCTGCCTGCATCTACTACTATTACTCCACACATCGACCTCTATCCAGCATGCATCTAGTGTATTAAGTTCATGGAGAAACGGAGTAATGCAATAAGAATGATGACATGATGTAGACAAGATCTATTTATTTAGAAATAGACCACATCTTGTTATCCTTAATAGCAACGATACATACGTGTTGGTTCCCCTTCTTTCACTGGGATCAAGCACCGTAAGATTGAACCCATCACAAAGCACCTCTCCCCATTACAAGATAAATAGACCAAGTTGGCTAAACAAAAGCCAAATATTGGAGAAGAAATATGAGGCTACAAGAAATCATGCATATAAGAGATCAAAGAAGACTCAAATAACTTTCATGGATAAAAAGATAGATATGATCATAAACTCAAAGTTCATCGGATCCCAACAACCACACCACAAAAGAATTACATCATATGGATCTCCAAGAGACCATTGTATGGAGAATCAAATGAGAGAGAGGAATCCATCTAGCTACTAACTATGGACCCGAAGGTCTACAAAAGACTACTCACGCATCACCGAAGAGGCACCAATGGACATGATGAACCCCTCCATGATGGTGTCTAGATTGGGTCTGGTGGTTCAGGACTTCGCAGTGGCTGGAATTGATTTTCATCGACTCCCCTAGGGTTTCTGGAACATTGGGGTATTTATAGAGCAAAGAGTCGGTTCGGGAGGCACCCAAGGTGGGCATAACTCCTCGGAGCACCCCCAGGCGGGTCTCCGTCCCATTGGATGTCTTCTGGTCAAAAAAACCACAAAAAGTTTCACTGCGTTTGGACTCCATTTGGTATTGGTTTCCTGCGATGTAAAAAACATGCAGAAAATAGCAACTGGCACTTGGCACTATGTCAATAGGTTAGTACCAAAAAATGATATGACTATAAAATGATTATAAAACATCCAAGAATGATAATATAACAACATGGAACAATAAAAAAATATAGATACTTTGGAGATGTGTCAGTTTGTTTGTTTGTATGGTGTCCAGGAAATGTTTGGGTGTGTTGGCCCTCGTTTCAGCGATATAGCATATTCAAGAATTATCCTACTCTATATTATCGCCTCTAAAAAACATACACTATACCATAAAAAGACTAAGGCATAGAAACGTAGAATAATCCTACACTATGCAATAAATAAATTACAGCCAAATATACCCACTAGGCATTGTAGTTTGGCACCAGTGATAATAAAGCATACACAAACAACAAATTACATACACTGGCCAATATAAAGCTAATACATCATGGACACGCATCAACATAACTTACCATTTGAACTATAATCTCTTCAGAAAATAGGATTGGCCAGATTCAGATAGCATAAATTTCATTCTGCAAAATCTCCAATTCCTTCGTGGTTACCTTGTCTCGTTTCATTTTTTTGACTACTGCATCTAATACCTGCAAGTCCAGTCTCAACTTGTTGATTGTATATTGAGAATCATGTACGCGTTGTCTTGCCACCTCTAGTTGATGCTCGAGAACATCAGCACATTCCAATTCCAATCCATAATCATTTGGTAACGACCATGCCGCACTGCTCGCAAATCTTTGTATTGATGTCACTTCATCCTGAAATGTTTCTGTAAGTACACATGACTAGGGCAAAAATATAGTTACAACAGTGAAGCGAGCAAGACAGACTATTTTGTACATGGCAAAACAGGACTAACAATAATGTTGCACGTCATGAAGCATAAGCAAGTGATATTATAAAAATTATAAAAATGGTAGTCTGTGCAGCCCGCATACAAAAATATCTCTTAGCTCACTAGAGGAGCATGATGTTGGGGCTAAATCCAAAACACAGACTGTTACAAATTTAGACATCATGTTGCATATAAGTAAGCAAGCAATGGACATTCTGTAGCTCAATTAAAGTCTTAGGGAGCATAATGAACAGTAGAGGGATTCATACAAACCTACTATAGCAAGCGAAACTATGCGATCATTAGCCTAGTATAAACTAGATTGTGAGCCTCATGCAGTAATAGTTGGTTAATAGACTTCAAAGCTTCAGGCACACTTCATCAAAGTAATTAAAAGGTAAGGCCTTTAATTATGTCAACTAATAGTTACACAAGTACCCAACATTAGGCATCATTGTTTGGGCATCTCATTAATTGAGGACAAATAAAGCAATTGGAAAGAGCAATTTAACTATGCCTGAAACAAACAAGCAATTGAACTGTTGAGTTGGATACAGTGACTTACCTTAACTAGTTGAACAGGCTCAACGTTGCTCCTCCTTCTCTTGCTAGGCTCCTCCCTAACATCTTGTACAGGGAAATCCTCAATCTTATCTTCATTGCACCCCCTCTGCAAGGTGACACAAACTAGTTACTCGTCTCCTTGGAAGATACATATGCATACTTTCCAGTCTGCGAACAACACAAAAGGATGAGATTATAACAAAACAACACTATATAATAAAACATGCCACATCTCTTGCACACAAAGAAATGAGCATTTACTATGTGTGCACTATGTAAAAACTAGGCATACCTTCGAACTGGATCTCTGGGTACACTTTGAGAGCCTAATTCAGTGTACATCCAAACCTTTATGTCAGATATGAGTTAGACAAGCCCCCACTATAGCATCCCTTAGTGTTTAAATCGTTGACAAGCTCTGTTAGAGTGTTAGGTCAAGAACATCAAGTAATCAAAGCAAACAGTCCTAGTATGGCTAGCTGATACAAACAAGTAATTGAACATATGTGTGAGCAAATCTTACATATCAAGAAAAGAAGCAAAGAAGGAGGCTTAAAGACCATCACTTGACTGGCAGATTTAAGGGGCATTTAAACATCATGTGCAATGTATGAACTAATATAAACATTGCATATTCCAGAGTCTACAATGGAATGCACATGTATTAGGTTATGCCATTATGATGATGCCTAAATGTACACTATAGCAGGCAGGAGTTATTCATCATTGCACGCACAATTGAATTGCAAGTTAAGGGCCAGTTCTATTTCGCCTTTTCAGAGCTTATTGTCAAAATAAGCCATAAAAGATGTAAAGAAGTCATTTTTGAGTTATGGGCTTGGGCTTAACTTCTTTCGCTTTGGAGGGGGGTGTTTCGGGTAGAAGCTCACTAAAAATTGAAGGGAAGGGAAGTAGTGAGATGACTCTGTTGTCTGCCTATATTACACTCAAAATGCCATTGCTCACGCCCGCGTCACACCTGACCCTCAAGTAAAAACAAACACACAAGCGTTCGTTGCCCTACCCATTTGCATCTCCTCTCCCCTTTCCCTCTACCTCGATCCCCTGCCTGCAGCGCTAGGGTTCCTCCAGCGAGTCATCGCCACTAGTCCCATCTAGCCTGCTCCTCGACGATGCTCTGTCCAGCTAGGCTACATGGCCGGCGGGTAGGGCCAAATCTCCCCATCTGCTCCTCCCTCTGGCGCCGCCCCTCATTCTCATGGTCTCCAGCAGCTGCTCCATTGTGGTCCATCCAATGCACTACTCCGGTGGCCGCCGCACAACTATGGCTGATGCCACACTGCAGCAGAAGGCACCTCATTCCCCCTCCCCACCTCCTAGGCCGTGGCCTTGAGGTGCTGTTGAAGCATGAGCTCATCCAACAAGGTGAGGATCTCCTCTGATTTTTTGCCAAATTTTCATTCTGATCCGCTATATGATGAATTGCTATGAGTTGCTTCTACTACTACTATATGATGCATTACTATGAGCTGCTCCTACTGCTGCTATATGATGAATTTCTATGAGCTGCTGCTGCTATATGATGAATTGCTATGAGCTGCTGCTGCTATATGATGAGTTGCTATAAGCTACTCCTACTACTGCTATACGATGAATTGTTATGAGCTGCTCCTGCTGCTGCCATATGATGAATTGCTATGAGCTGCTCATGCTGCTGCTATATGATGAATTGCTATGAGCTGCTCCTGCTGCTGCTATATGATGAATTGCTATGAGCTGCTGCTGGTATATGATGAATTGCACACTACTACTGTTGTATGATGAGTTGCTATGAGCTGCTGGTGCTATATGATGCTTTTAGGTGGTGCTGCTACATGATAATAACCAGCCACTTGGACCATCGAATTTCGATAAATAATTGTTCTTCATTTAAATTTGGGTCATGTGTTCTTCGTTTAAGTTAGGCAATGGGATGTCTATGGAAGACATTGACCAAAGTAAGTAGATGGTATCTTTGTATTTGCATTTTGAACAAATAGTGATGGTCTGTTTTCCTATCATATTAATTACTGCACTGGGTTCAATTTGTGATGTTTGAAAGTCAAATTAATTTTCATATGGGCAGCAAAATGAAAAAAATATAATGAAATCTAGACTTTTCACTGATCATACCAAAGATAAGCTGAAAAGGCAATGAAAAGAACTGGTTGGCTTATTACCTAGAGCTTATATTCACAGGTGCTTATTTTCTTAGGATAACTCGTAATAACTGTCCCTAAGAAACTTGGCCAATAGAACTGACATACAAATAACATGTCACGATCATTGCAATGGAGGAGTGACCTACCATAGCACACCGTATAGGCTCACCGTTGCCTCTCCTTTTTTTGTGATTTTCCATGAAATTGCCACATACATCTTGTACTTTTTTATTGTGTAACCCTATCTGTAAGTCGACACGGCTAATTTCAGACATCTCTACATGATAATACATTGCATATCCCTTGCGCATATTTAAACCACCAATTAACGATTGTGTGCGTAGCATAAACTAGCCATGACTTTGTGTGCTGGACTAGCAGGCACTCTAAGGGAGCCTAATGTAGTGCACTGGAATTCCTACATGCCACCTATGATTTTGTGTTATGTACTACCTCTGTTCCTAAATATATGTCTTTGTAGAGATTCCAGTATGGACCACATACAGATGTATATAGATGCAGTTTTGAGTGTAGATTCACTCATTTTGCTCTGTATGTAGCCTATAGTGGAATATCTAGAAAGACTTATATTTAGGAATGGAGGTAGTATCATGTATGACATCTACATATCTAATTTAGCATCCAGTAGTAGAAATCATTGTCTGCACAAAGGGATTACTGGTCGAAAATCCTAGCAAAGCACGCTGGTAGGCACACAACAATACAAGAGGGAGAGACGCACATGCAAGATCATAGCAATGCCTCAGTCCAGGATCTTGGTTGGCCAAGCTGTTAGATCCAAAAGAAACATCGTCCTTGTAGTTTTTGCCGGCTGCATAACATGTAACAGCGACCTGTTAGTATATTTGAAGTACATCGAGCAGGTGATGCTGGACGGGTTTAAAGGTGACAAGTACCTAGGTCATGGAGGGTGTTTGGCATCTTGCCAGACGGTGGGAATCAGGTTAGAACGTCAAGGGTGATGATGTTACGATGGCTATCGGGGTCCAGTAAGGAGATCTAGAACCGTCGAGTAGGGTGTTTGTGGAGCGGCTCCGGTAGGGTGGACAACGGTGTGGGCGAAGCGGATCTGAGGCCGTGAACGAGAGCGTCGGTGAAGCTGTTCCGGTGGTTGGGTTCAGGATGGTGTCGATGATGCGAATCTGCGGCCGTGGATGGGGCGTCAGAAGCTGCTCCAGTAGGTTGGACGAGGGTGTGACGAAGCGGATCTGAGGGCGTGGACTTGTGAGTTGGCAAAGCAGCCCCGGTAGGGTTGAGAATGGTATACGCAAAGCTACTTCGGTAGGATTGACGATGGTGTAGGCAAAGCGGCTCCAGTAGGTTTGCGGAAGGTGTCGGCGAAGAGGATCAGAGGTCGTCGACGGGGGCGTCGGTGAGGCGGCTCCGCGGGGTGCGGACGAAGCGTCTCCGGTGGGGAGTACGAAGGAGCTGCTGCAGATGCGCTACGGTTGACGAGAGTACTGGCGAAATAGATCCGGCGCCGTGGACAAGGCTGACACTGAATGGGCTATAGTACAGTGGTGGATGAGCAGTCTACATGTTTCTAGGGGAGGTGGGAGGGGAAGATGCGGCCGCAGAAGCAGATCCGGCAAGGTGGACGCCGCTGATAGTGAATGGGCTCTGGTACGCCTATGGATGAGCAATCTAGGGTTTCGAGACGGGAGGGGTAGAAAGGCCGATGAAGTACGGACGGCGTGATG